>NC_058130.1:120053931-120141120 GCF_016433145.1 Gracilinanus agilis | reverse complement strand
ACCTCTTTATGGTTTTACTATATTTTATATATATATATATATATATATATGTGTGTGTGTGTGTATATATATATTTACTTAGTACATATATATGTAACATTTGTGTACTAAGAATATGAGGCTAGTTATTTTTCTAGCATTAATTTATTCAAGTAATATATATATATTAGTGAAATTTATATGGCAGCAAAAATAAGATATTAGAGGAATAAGACAACAGTTATTCAAAGTACTAATATTAACCTTTCAAACTCAATAGTGAAAATGTCTGTGACTAGAATGTTTTAAAATCTTAAAATTAATACTGCACATTTTCACATACATGAGAAAATATAGAGAATAAGCTGATTGAAGGAAGAAACTGATTTTCCATTTTTGTACTCCCACTAACTACCCTGATTTGGCATGGAATAAATGCATAAAACAATCATTATTGATCAATATCCTACTATTCACAGATAAATGGTACCTTTTTTATCCAAAAGTATAAACATTCTTCTTGAGGAAATCTTTTAGCAAAAAGCTTTGATTTGCTTTCTACTACATTTCTATTACTAAATCCACCTTACTGTATTCATGATAAAAATTCATGACAAAAATAGTAAAGATTGTAATGCAAAAGATACAAGAGAGTCTTTTGCTCTTGCAGGGGGCCAACTGAAAACTTCTGGCAGTTAGAAGCCTTAGAATTCTGAGAGGAGTCAGTTGGTCCCTGAGGCTTGAACATAGTGGAAGGACTAACTAGAGTTCTGTTTGGCTTCGGTTTTGCTTTGGCCTGTGCTTTGTCTCTGGACAAATTTGAACCTAGCTAATTTCTCTGGACCTCTCCCTGACCTTCTCCATATTATTTCCCTGTTTCCTTTCCTGTTTTCCTGGGGTTCCTGGAGACAGAGTGGCTTTGGGGTTTTTAGTGAATAGACTTTGTGGATTTAGTTTCCCCAATAGGCAAATAGGACATCCTTGAATTCAAACTATCCCTTTAGTATACCCTCTACTTTAAAAGAAGTCAAATCTTCCCTGAGAGAAGCAGGTCTTTTCTCAGTCTAACCCATTCCTGTGACCCTTCCCCATCTTGAGTTTCTCTCTAGCAGCTGTCAGAAACCTCAAACCCCTCTCTACTTCCTCACCAACTCTGAATATTAATAAATCCTTTTGTTACCTAATCAAACCCTCTGGAGAATCATTGTGTTGAAGAATTAGGCAATGGTTGAAGGGGAAGGAATTATCCCTTTTATTTCTTGAGGGAAATTGGAGGCATCCATTTTAGGAGTAAGTAGTTGCCCAATGCTTCCTCCTGAATCCCTTCAGTTTCACTGACAGGGAGGAATCTTGCAACACCTCCTTGAGGACTTGGGAAACTGACAAGAAAGCCCTCAAGTCAGATTTTAATAATTTCTGACTGGCCCTATTCCTTGTATCTGTAGAAGTACCTTTTCTGCCTGGAAGGGTTCAGCCTATTTCCCCCAATATCCTCTGTCTCTAGCTTGGGTGTCTAGTCTGTGTTAGCTGCCTCTCCTGAATACCTCACCCTATACCCTTACCATCCTAATACCGCCTTGTCCATTCCTCCCTAAACTCAGCCATCCCTTTCATTCCTCTCCTATTACCTCAATCACCTTTAACCCTCCGTCACTCAGCAAGGGAAGGAGAACATCCCCCAACTTTAGTGAACTCCCCCCTTTTATCCATAACAAGATATTGTGAGCACAGGTAAACAAAATGTGATAAAATAGACCACAATTCATGCTTGCATGTGGTAATTGATAATTTTTCTCAAAATGTAAAGGTAATGAGGCATGGATTTCCTATGTATATGATAGTATTTCCATTTATTTATATACTATATTATTAACATGTATATTTCCTTCAGCAATGCAAATTGAATCCTTCTTATGCTTAATTAAATTCATTAATTGCTTTGCCCCCATAACTCATCACCTTGGTGGCCAGCCTGCTGGTTATGAATATTTCTAACTTTTGATTGGATGGTGCTTCAAAGAAGAACCACACGTTGGTTTATAACAAGATAATTAAAGCCAGTCAGTCAAGCATGGTACAAACTGCTAAAGCTGATGATCCCTGGTCAAGTCTTTGAGACCTAGGGTTACTTCTGTTCCATGGTGAGGAAATATAGGTCTTCAAAAAAAAAGTTGTTATAGTCTACAGCTGAAAGATACATTAGAGATATTCCCCTCAAGAGGAAAAATGGATTTATTATATTATTTGAGAAAAATATGATAGTTTAAATCCAACCTTATGTGACTAAAAGTTGTCTGCACCTGAAATTTCACTTGATCCCATTAATTCTCTAGGACAGTGATGGCAAATCTTTTAGAGATGGAGTGCCAGGCTCTGTCCCCACCTCACCCCTCAAACTGCAGACTGAATGCCCTATCCACGTTTTCCAGAGTCTAAGTGCCACGTCTCACCCCACCCCCAGACCCTAGTGCCATTCCCTACCCCACCATCCTTATGCCAGGCAGGGGAGGAAGTGCTCCCATTAGGCTCCTAGGAGAGGGGCAGATGAAGAGAGGTATGTGGAGAGGGCCCCAGTGCCCTGCTCTGCTCCAGGTTTCTCCCACACTGTGAGCTATGCTCCTCTCAAACCTAGCTCCTCTCCAGTCCCACTACAGGAATCACCTTCATGTCAGACTCAATAGGCTGCTATCCTCACTGTACCCTCATGCAGCATGTGAGCCCTTCTTCTCCCTACCACAGGATTGCCCCAGAGAGGGGAAGGAGGAAGTGTTCCCATTGGGTTGATGGGCAGAGGGGTGGGATAATTTAGGAATGTCCTCATATGCATGAAGAGGGGAAGGGGAACAGCTCCACCCTGGTTCCCTCTGGCTTTCCAGTAACAAACTCTATAGAATGACAGCAAGCATGCCCAAAGAGAGGGCTCTGCATGGCCTTTTTTGCACATATGCTATAGATTTGCCACCACTGCTCTAGGAATTTTAGATATAGCTACAAGGTAGTTCTGATTCCCCCAGGCCCAGATCCACCTAAAACATTCTTAGTTTGGATTATCATACCCCAGAACTCCTGAGGGATCCACCATGAGCTTTTGCTTGGAATTAGCTACTCAAGTTTATAACAATCTGCTTTCAGGTTGCCCTGTTGACCAAATTGCTGAATTGTAATTAAAGCCTGTGGAGTTATTGTGTGGATTCTCTTTGTCAAAATCCTATATAATGTAAATCTACCAGAATCTGGGGAGGGAGAGCCACACTTCCTTTTCAGCTTGCTTTCCCATGCCAAAACTGCTTACTATATTTCTTTCTAAAATATTTCCATTGTGAGGGCTCTGTTCTTGTGAACAACATCCTTTGACTACAGATCAGGTTAAAGGGGTGGGGGGGCAAAGAAGATAAAAGGCAAAGAGGTTCACTAACTCCAAATTCAGTCCTTCTTCTAACATAGCATACTATTGTCCTATGCACTCAGTTTGCTGACAAAAGTATCCCAATTGTATTTACAATTAGACTCACCACTTTTCAACAGACACATCAACATCCTTGTTAGAGTCCATAAGTGTTACTATAGTTGGTCATGGAGAGTGATGGTTGGAATTTGCTTGGAGCTTTCTAAAAGTCTATGGAACTTTGCCAGTTTGATAACTTTTATGTTACATCTGTCCACTACTTCCTGCCAATTACAAAAGTTTGTTGGGGTACTTATGGAACCAAAGAGCAAGAGTGACTGCCAAAGATCCCTATAATGTTGTGAGATCTAGGATCTGTGATGTGTATGATGGATAACACTGTCCTTTGAAAGGTGACAATATCAAAATGAGGAACTGAGTTTCTTTGAACAAATACAATATCACACAGAATAGTTTTTAGAATTCTAAATGGCTATTTTGTTGAATTGTTTCAGTCATGTTTGACTCTTCGTGACACCATTTTGGGATTTTCTTTTCAAAGAAACTGGAGTAATTTGCCATTTCTTTCTCCAGTTTAGATTCACTTTCTCCAGTGCCGAGGATTACATAACTAATAAGTGTCTGAAGCCAGATTTAACCTAAAGAAGATGAGATATCCTAATCCCAAGCCCAGTTCTCTAGTCATTGGTCCTTGTGATAACATAATTCGGAAAACAAACTAGATATAAGATGTCCCAAAATTCTTAGTGCAGTTTTAATCGATCTATTAATTTTGAGATTCTGCATTATATAAAGGTTAACAAAGGATCTTTAACAAATGGATAATAAAGTGATGAACATAAGATATACAATATTTTATCATCATTTAATCTATATTTGGCCTCTTTTTTATTTGAATTTAGAAGTAGTCATAGGTAAGCAGTTTTTGCTACTTTTAAATGGCATGATTTAAACTTGGGGGGAACAAAAGAGAGTAATTATTCGAGGACTAACAAATTGAACTTATATTGAAAACAAAAACAAAACTCATAAATGTAAATTATATGAATTACTCAAATATTTTTATAATTTAAGTTTTTTTATGAATGGAATCAATCACATTGTAAGTGAAAGGATATCATGCCCTAAATGTTTATACTTGTCTCTTGTCTGATAAAGCTGGAGTTACCTGGCAAAAATATATTTATCCCCACTAAATTAGTATCTTTATTAATAATGGTATCAATTTAAAAGCTGCTTTTACTATTACACATTGGGCTGATTCTGATTTGTGGGATTTATATCTGGATGATATTTTTTAAATGGTGACTTAAAAAGGAAATATTATAAGAACACTAATAATATTCATTTATGATGTAAATTATGATAGAATATTTAGCTATGACATTTCTTATTTCCTAACCTAATTATTAGTAAATAATCACTCTTTGGGAAAGACCACTAGTTTAGAATGCTAAAAGTCCTCTCCAAAAGCACTTTTAAACATTAAGAAGATGTACATTAAATCTGTTCAATACAAATTAGACACTATTTTAAATAGAACTGTCATGGAAACAATTCACTTTATATCTCAGAACAATTTAAATGAATATTACAATACTTAACTATCTAAATACATATTTCTCTGAGTGTATAATTACTTATTGCTAGGGATGTATCTACCAATGAACTTAAAAATAAATGAACACAATTGATACACTCATTTTCATTTCACAATTCTGTTTCCTCTGGCATTGAAAGGCAAGATGTAGTTGTCCTTAAGTCTGGATAACTCAGGAATGGATGGAAAGAAAATAGCTCCATGTAACTCAGCTTAGGGGAGCTTGGTTAAGGGTGAAAGAACTTCTGAGCCAATCAAAGAATCCTAATTTCAAAGTCCTATCCAGAGAAGAAAATTAAAGCAAAGATAATGATAATTGTTCATGATTTCAAGGATAATAGTTCCTCTTTTTATCTTTGCTTTTCTTTTTCTTCTTCCTCTTTTTTGTTTTTGTTTTCTTGATTTTGTTCTTGTTCTATCTACCTTTGTTCTTATTTTTGTCCTCTGTCTGTCTGTCTCTCTCCTTGACAAAGGAATTAAAAGGAACCAAATGAGGCTGCAAAGATTACCTTGTTAATTCCCAAATACTTCAGGTTTTCAGGTAGAAGTTAAATGTCAGAGATATTATTAAGGATATTATTATTATTATTCATAGACAAAATTAGAACTATGATATACCTTCCAGCTTTATGTTTTTGAACTAATGAAATGTTAATGATGCAAATAGTCTATTAGTGATCACCTTGTCTAACTTTTTAATTTTTTACCTATGGGAATTGACATGAAGAATGTTTCAGCAATTTGCCCATTTACACAAAGACACACACCTCAGTACATGAAAATTTATACATACATATATACATATACATCTATATGTAAACATAGAATATGGAATGTAATGCAGGTCTCCTGACTAATTCTACATGTCATTGTAAATAGCTATTTTCTCCAATATAATTATTTCTCCAATATATTTCTCCAATATAATTATTTTGAAAACAGTCTAGAGATGATTTGTAGAATCCACAATAAAGGGTTATGACTAACAATTTAACATAAGAATATAAAATAATGGTATTGCATGAATCTAAGTGAGAACAGTTCTGTCTATTAAATTTTGTCAATATTTTAAGCACACATTTAACAAGATAAAATTTAGTAGAGAAAAATATAAAAATTATACATAGTTTCAGAAAAATTAGATATAGAAGTTACAAAGAAAGACTTCGTAAGAAAAGTATAAATATAAGTTAATAGGAAAATAAGACTTGATATATTGAACTTTATTTCATGGGTAAAACTTCAGAAATAGAAAACCTTCATATATCAATGGATAAAAATATATTCATCAAATCCAAGGAATAACAATTGCATAGTTAGTTTATTAAGCACTAACTAAAAACCATAGAGTTTTGTATAGCCTTATAATCTATTTCTTCTGAAACTGATGAAGAACACATACTCTGAGCCAGTAATTTAAATTCATTAATTTAAATCTAAAGAGATAAAGTCTTCAAAGGTAAAGCAAAGGAATACTGTTCAAAGTGTTGCATTAATAAGACATTTTTAAAGTATCACTTTGAAAATTCTAGATGCAATTCTTTTGGGAGAGTGCTTTTTCTTTTATTTTGGAAACCAGATTTAAAAAGAAAACTGTAACTCATTTATCATGAATGATATGTCTTCTAATTCCATAATATGACATTCATTTCCCTAAATATTATAGGCTTCCAAAGACTATTATACTTGAGTGTTTCATATCCACAAGTATATACAAACTTTCATAACAACGAGAGCAAGATAGTCAGCAAGTTGAATGGAGTCTCTGCATTTGTGGAAGTATAGGAGAACAGTTATAAGACTGACGGATAAGAATGGGTTGTAATCTACACTTTTAGGAATACCCACATTAATAACATCACAATTCTATCAAAATATACAAACATGAAAGCAAATGGAATAAAACTCCATTAATTGAAATAATTGAGACTAAGACCTAGATAGATTAAGATATCCAAATTATTTGATTAATGTGTTTAGAGTTTTTATACTTTAAAGCACTAAACAGAAACTCTGATCTCAATGGTGAGCACTTTCTCCCCAATGATGCTTATCATAATTCATGATCCTGTTTATTTTATCCAATTCTTATCCATTTCATCCCAGAAGTTTACTACAAGGTGTCCATTGACCTTTCTCCTGACATTGCAAGGATATAAGGAACACAGAAACTGTCCACTGCTTATCTCTCACTTGCAACATATGATTTTCCAATATTAATTTTTAATCATGCATTTCTAAAGACTGGCTTTAAAAAAAACTATTTTATGTGTTGTAGTGGCTTCACAACTACCACGTACCTCCCCATTCCTATAAATGATTCTGATTTTTAATTTTGCAAATACTTTAGTGTTCTATTTCTCATGGTCATATAACACCACCATCAGAATAAAACGATGGACCATTGTTTCTGGGAGAAATTTGGGGGCATTTGAGGAATATATTAGGCAATAATATGAATTAATAATGAGGAAAGAAGCTCAACCATATTATGTTTAGTGAATAAATAAGAATAAATCATTGTGAATATAGTGAAACTCTATATACAAAGATCATACTTTAAAATTTGGTCTACTTAGTAAGCTGACTATTTGCCTTTGATCTTACAATATTAATTTGCTGATAAAACCCATTTTTTCATGCATAACAGGGGATAAATTTCCCCTTAATTATATTTTAATTATAGAAGACTATATTTTAATTTTACTTTAAGAATATTGTTGATTTGCCAAAGTTAGTAGAAAAAATGTCTTGGCCTTAGTTCACTGCCATGATTTGAACGGTAATCCTTAAAGTTACCAAGTCCAATTTATAGTCAGTTCTTAAAGATATGGATTTCAACATCCTTCTAGAAGTTGTATCCATGAATTTTCTTCCATATAACCAATTCTCCAGATTTCTTTGCTGAATAGCATTCTTCCCTTCACTAGGCTTTTTCATTCTCGTCTCTATTAAAAAATAATAATATCATCTCAATTTTATAAGGATCCTCTAACGTAATCTACTTAGTCTTTTCCTGAGGAAGAAACTCCTCTATGGATTCCATGAAAATGGTCCTCTGATTACAATAATTCCAAGAACATTGCCAATTTTTCTATCAAACAATGGTGGGGAAGGAATGGGAAGGACATATATTTATTAAGATTATTTAGGCTTGAGTAAGAATGACCTGAAGATATTTAACCTGATAACCCTCTTAGAGTTTATAAAGACAGAGAAAAGCAAGATGAAAGGCGATTAGGTTATGTTATTTTTTCATATTTCTTCTAATTCTAAATTTCTAATGCCAAATTTCTACTAGAAATTCATTGTTTCTTAGGGCACGAGCACACAAATCTAGTAGAAATGCATATTTGCTTTATCATAATACATTTTTATTTTCTGTATTATATGGCAATACAATTTTTAATATTCATTTTCTGATATTTTGAAATCCATGTTCCCTCTTAACTTTTCTCTCTCCCCAAGAAAGCATGATAATATGATATAGATTGTATGTAAATTATTATACAGTATGTATTTGTATATGTGTTATGTTGTTAAAAAGACACATTGTTTACACTAAAGAAAACTTCATGGAAGGAATAAAGTAAAGAATTGAATGTTTCAATTTGCATTCTGACTATTCTTTCTAGAGCAGTAGAAAGCATTTTTTTGTCATGAAACTTTTGGAGTTGTCCTGGATCCTTGCGTTTTTGGTAATAATTAAGTCAATCACAGTTGATCATCACACATTATTGTTATTGTGTACACCATTCTAGTTCCATTCACTTGACTTTGCATCATTTCATTTGTCTTTTTAGAGCTTTTGATGATCATCCTTGTGTGTCATTTCATATAGCACAATAATATTACATGACAAGCATATACCACAGCTTGTTTGGCCATCCCTCAATTGATGAACATTCCTTTAGTTTCCAGTTCTTTGCCACCACAAAAAGAGCTGCTATCTTTGTTCTTTTTGAAATACAGACCTAGTAGTAGTATTCCTGGGTCAAAGAGTATGCACAGTTTGATGGCCCTTTGGGAATGGTTCCAGATTGTTCTCCATAATGGTTGTGTAAGTTCACAGCTCTATCAGCAGTATACTATTATTTTGTCCATATCCCTTGAACATTTACCATTGTCTTTTCTGTCCTATTAACTTGTCTGATGGGTGGGAGGTAGTACCTCAGAATTGTTTTCATTTCTCCAATCAATAGTGATTTGAACCATTTTTTAATATGGCTAAAGATACTTTTAATTTTTTCATCTGAGAATTGCCTGCTAATATCCTTTGATCTTTTGTCCTTTGGTAAATGCTTTGTATTCTTGCAGATCTGACTCAGTTCTCTACATATTTGTGAAATGAAGTCTTTGTCAGATAGACTTGGAAAAGTATATTTTCAGTTTAAGCAAATATATATTAAGCACTCACTATTCTAGATGCCATGGATACAAAAATAAAAATGAAAGAATCATTAAGAGTTTATATTTTGGTAGTGGTGGCATGGAGATATGTCACATGCCCATATAAATAAGAACAAGGTAACTTGAAGAAAAGTGGAGTTTTCCTGTATCAAAAAGTTTCTGAATTCAGGAAGAAGTCCTACATGAGTTGAAGTTTGAGACAGATCAAAATTTTCATATCCACAAGGGAAACTAGATGGCTCAGTGAGTTGAGAGCCAAGCTTAGAGATGGGAGGTTCTGGGTTCAAATTTAGCCTTGGATACTTCCTAACTATATGGGCAAATCACTTAACCCCCATTGCCCAGCCCTTACTGCTCTTCCATCTCAGAACAAGTACAGAGGATTGATTGTAAGAGGTAAGGTAAGGGTTTAAAAAAAAGATTTTCAAGAAACTTCTAGGGATGGAGCCAAGGTGGAGGAGTAAATAAGGCAAAAGTACACCATTTCACCATGAAAATCTTCTCTGAGGAAGAGTTAAATGTCACCAAAAAATGAATATAGGCATGAAAGAACCAACAGAGACATAAGGTAAAAACTTTCAAAAAAGAAAAACCCAAAAGGTAGTCAGAGATCATCTGGGGAACTGAGGTGAGAGAGGAGCAGGCTAACAGTAGGCATAGTTGGAAGTAAAGAGCAAGCCAAGAGAAAACCACACCCCTCACTGCACCACACATCTGCTCTCACTGGTTCCAAACTTAAGAACAAACTAAGTCAGATCCTGCGATCCTGCTGGACAATTAGTGGTCCAAGTCAGTTAACACCCTTTGAAATTGCAAAACTGTGGAGAAGTCCAGAGTCCCAGTCCAAGGCAATCTGGGATAAAGAGGGCCAATTCACATAGACCCAGAGCAAAGCCAGGAATCTCAGTCTGGGTTTGGGGTGAGGACATAATACATTGTTTGGGGTTAGGACACAGTTCTCAGGGGAAGCCTCCCCAGGATCTTTTTTCCCAAAACTAAGGGTGGAACTCCAGGACAGGGCAATCAGGGGTATGCATGATTGAATCCCAAACACCTTAAGTCCAAAAAAATAACCCAAAAAAACTTAACCCTAAGCCTGGGGCTAGAATCTAATCAGAACCTGACCTAATTAAGTTCAGACTGAGATCAAAAGCTTATACCCAAGCCTAAGGAAAGTCTTTAAGCTATAAGCACCTCAAGGGCCAATTGAATTAGCCAAGGAAGGGGACTCTCTGAGCTCTCAGCCATCAGACCATCAGATAACAACCCAGAAAATCAGCTGAAAATAACATCAAGGGAGGATTTAAACTTAAGAGAGTACCCCAACTCCCCAGAAAACAGAGCCTACTTATAATTAGATAGGAAAAATGAGCAAACAATCAAAAAAGCACCTAATTCTAAAGACTTTTTTTAATTTTGAAAATTTGTATTTAAATAATTTAGAATATTTTTCCATGGTTACATGGTCCATGTTCTTTCTCTCCCCTCCAACACTTCCCCCTGTAGCCAATGTGCACTTCTACCAGGTTTTACATGTATCATTGGTCAAGACATATTTCCATATTATTAATATTTGCACTAGGGTAATCATTTAGAGCAGTGATTCCCAAAGTGGGTTCTACCACCCCATGGTGGGTGCTACAGCGATCCAGGAGAATGGTGATGGTCACAGGTACATTTTTCTTTTCTATTAATTGCTGTTAACATTTTTAAAAAATTAATTTCCAGGGGGCTAAGTAATATTTTTTTCTGGAAAGGGGGCAGTAGGCCAAAAAAGTTTGGGAACCACTGGTTTAGAATCTACATCCCCAATCATATCTCCACCAACCTGTGTGCTCAAGCACTTGCTTTTCTTCTGTGTTTCTACTCCCATAGTTCTTCCTCTGAATCTAGATACCATTCTTTCTCATAAGTTGTCCTGGATCATTGCATTGCTGCTAGTAGAAAAGTCCATTACATTCAATTGTACCACAGTGTATCTGTCTCCTCATACAATGTTCTTTTGACTCTGCTCCTTTCACTCTGCATCAATTCCTGGAGGTCATTCAAGTTCACATGGAATTTATCCAGTTTATTATTTCTTTAATCACAATAGTATTGCATCACCAACAGATGCCACAATTTGTTCAGCCATTCCCCAATTGAAGAACATCCCTTCACTTTCTAATTTTTTGCCACCACAAAGAGTATAGCTATAAACATTTTTGTTCAAGTGTTTAAAGAATTTTTATGGAGACAAAGAGCAAAGTGCAGACACAGAAGGAGACAGCAAAAGCAAATGAAAAACACCCAAAGTACAAAAGAAAAATATGGTTTGGACACAGACTCTGGAAGAGATCACAAAAGACTTCAAAAAGTAATTATAAGAGGTAGAGGAAACGTGGGGAAGAGAAATCAAAGTGATTCAAAAAGAAATGGGTCAATTAAAAAAGGAGAACCACTGACAGAGGAAAATCAGGCCTTAAAAATCAGAAGTGACCATCTAGAAACTAATGATTTCATGAGAAATCAAGAAACAATAAAGCAGAATAAAAGGAATGAAAAAAGAGGAAAATATCAAATGTCTTATTGAAAAACCAACTGACCTAGAAAACAGGTCTAGGAGAGACAATCTGAGAATTATTGGATTACCTGAAAGCCATGAAGAAGAAAAAAAACCTTTGATATCATATTACGAGAAATTGTCAAAGTAAATTGCCCAGAGGTCCTTGAACAAAAAAATAAAATTGAAATTGAAAGAATTCATAGATTTCCTCCAGAAAGAAATCCTCAACTGGCAACATCCAGGAATATAATAGCCAAATTCAAGAGCCACCAAGTCAAGGAAACAATACTACAAGCAGCCAGAAAGAAACCATTCAAATACCATGGAGTTACAATCAGGATCACTCAGTACCTAGCAACTTCTACAATAAAGAATCAGAAGGCATGGAATATGATATTCAGAAAGGCAAAAGATTTGGGTTTACAACACAGAGTCACCTATTGAGCAAAACTGAGTATACTCTTTCAGGGAAAAAAATAATCATTCAATAAGATAGAAAATTTCCAAGTATTCTTTAGGAATAAACAAGACCTAAACGAAAAATTTTGAAGGTCAAATATGAGATACAATAGAAGCCTAGAAAAGTAAATAAGGAAGAGAAAATTTAAGGGATTCATTAAGGTAAAAATATTTATATGCCTACATGGAAAGAGGATTTCTATAATTCTCAAAAATTACTCTCAGTAGTAGAAAAGATAGAAAAAATTTACTCAGAAAGAGGGTGGAAAAGTAAGCTGATTATGATAATATGATGTATATGATGATATATGATGATATATATATAAATGTGATGATTTGTAATGATATATTTGTTTAATATGATATGTATGAATATGAATTACATTTAAAAAATGAATCAAGGGCTGAAATAGAAAGGGTTGCACTGAGAGAAAAGGGAAGAGAGAGATAGAATGGCATAAATTTTATAACATAAAGAGGTGAGAAAATTCAGTAGAGAGGGGAGGAAAAGGGTGGTGACAGGCAATGCTTAAACTTTATTCTCTTTGTAACCAGCTAAGAGAGATCAGAGAGAAAAAACGAGTATACTCAGTGGGGTATAGAATTCTATCGTATCCTATAGAGAAGTAGAAGAACAAGACAAGGAAAGCAGGAGGTAATAGAAAAGATGGGGAACTGAGGGGTGACAAAAAGCAAAATATTGGTGAGAAGGAATAGAGTAAAATGGAATAGAGCTGGATCTAAAGGGGGTAATATGATGGAGGGCACTACATAGTAATCATAAAGCTTAATGTGAATGGGATGAACCCACCTATTAAATGGAAATGGATAGTAGAGTGGATTAAATACCAGAATGCTACTATATGTTGTTTATAAGAAACACATTTGAGGCATGGTGACACACACAGATTCAAGGTTAAAAGTTGGAGCATAATATATTATGCATCATCTAAAGTAAAAAAAAAAAAAAAAAAAAAAAAGCAGGAGTAGCAATCATGATACCAGACAAAGCCAAAGTAGAAATTGATCTGTTTAAAAGAGATATTATAGGGGCAGCTGGGTAGCTCAGTGGATTGAGAATCAGGCCTAGAGATGGGAGGTCCTAGGTTCAAATCTGGCCTCAGATACTTCCCAGCTGTGTGACGCTGGGCAAGTCACTTGACCCCCATTTACTACCCTTACCAATCTTCTGCCTAGGAGTCAATACACAGAAGTTAAGGGTTTAAAATAAAAAAATTCAAAAAAAATAAAATATATTTTGTAAAAAGGTACTATAAACAATGAAGTAATATCATTACTAAATATCTTTGCACAAAATGATATAGCATGTAGATTTCTAAAGAAAAAATTGAAGAAGCTCAAGGAGGAAATAGATAGTAAGACCATACTACTGAGTAGGGGATCTTAACCTTCCCCTCTAAGAACTAGATAAATCAAACCAAAAAATAAATAAGAAAGAAGTAAGGGAATAAATGAAATGCTAGAAAAATTAGAATTAATAGATATCTGGAGTAAACTGAACAAGGATAAAAAAGAATATAACTTCTTCTCAGCAGTATGTGGTATACATACAATGATTGACAATGTACTAGATAATAGAAATATTGTAAACAAATGCATAAAAAGTAAATGCCACTTTTTCAGATCATAATATGGTATAAATTGTAATTAGTAAGGGTCCATGGAAAGGCAAATTTAAAGTTAATTGGAAATTAAATAATCTAATTCTTTAAAACAGGTGAGTCAAAGAAGAAATCATAGAACCAATTATAGATTTCATTAAAGAGAATGACAATGAGGAGACATCATATCAAAACCTATGGTATACAGCCAAATCAATACTCAGGAAAATTTATAACAGAGTGCATGTATCAACAAAATAGAGAGAGCAGAGATCAATGAATTGAGCTTGCAACTTAAAAAATTAGAAAAAGAACAAATTAAAAATGGCCAGATAAGCACTAAAGTGGAAATCCTAAAAATTAAAGGAGAAAATAATCAAATTGAAAGTAAAAGAACTATTGAACTAATAAATAAGACTAGGAGCTGGTACTTTGATAAAACAACTAAAATAGATAAAGTACTAGTCAATCTAATTTTAAAAAAAAGAAAGAAGAAAATCAAATTAACAGTATCAAAAATGATAGAAGCAATCTCAGCTCTGAGGAAATCAAATCAATTATTAAAATAACATGGCAATAAATATGATAATCTAGGTGAAATGAGTGTATATTTGCAAAAATGTAAATTTCCCAGATTAACAAAAGAGAAAAGAGAATTCTTAAACAATCCCACCTCAGAAAAAGAAATTGAACAAGCCATCAAGGAACTTCCTAAGAAAAAATGCCCATGGCCGGATGGATTCACAAATAAATTTTATTAAACATTTAAAGAACAACTAATTCCAATACTATACGAATTATTTGCCAAAATAAGCAAAGAAGGACTTTTACCAAATTCTTTTTATGACACATATATGGTGCTGATTCCAAAGCCAGGCAGACCAAAAACAGAGAAAGAAAACTATAGACGAATCTCCTTAATGAATATAGATGCAAAAATCTTAAATATAACACTAGCAAAGAGACTCCAGCAAGTAATTAAGAAGATCATCCACCATGATCAGGTGGGATTTGTACCAGGAATTCAAGGATAGTTTAATATTAGGAAAACCACCCACATAATTGACAATATCAACAAACAAACCAACAGAAATCACATGATTATTTCAGTGGATGCTGAAAAAGCCTTTGACAAAATATGACACTCATTCCTATTGAAAATACTAGAAATCATAGGAATAGAAGGGCCTTTCCTAAAAATAATAAACAGTATATATTTATAACCATCAGGAAACATCATCTGCAATAGGGATAGATTAGAAGCCTTCCCAATAAGATCAGGAGTGAAACAAAGATATCAATTATTACCTAGAGGAAAACCACTAGTGCCAAGAGAAAAAAATTAAATTTAAATAAATTAAAAAAAAGACTTTTCAGATTCTGAAAAGAAGGAGTGCATTCTAGACATTAAGGAGACATGATGCAGAGCAAGGCGGAGGTAGGATAGAGTGGAATTGGAGCAAACTGGAAGATGACCAATCACATCATAGGATTTAAGTAAGGTAGAGTTGCACAAAGTTGTCAGCCTAATTCTCTCTTCCTGAGTCACTGAAGTCCAATGACAAGAAAAAAAAAGTCAGGATGAGCAGTGATGGCCCAGAATGGAGTGGATGACCTTGGTTTCTTTGATTTGACCAAATTTCAAGCATGCCATAGAGCCTGCTTCAGGTCCCATCATGGCCAGCCATTGGAACAAATTATTCTCATCTTCCCATTTTACTGGAGGATCTTCACACACTTGGGGTAGACATCCCCTAAATCATCAATGTAGTTGAGGCTTGTCAGTTACCATTGACCTAATTTAGTCAGTTTGCTGAGTTGGTTTTACCTGAGTTTGATCACTGCATATGCTACAGCTTCAAAGCTATAGGGATAGGCTAGAGAATGGAATTGAAGCAATAACACTGATATAGAAGATGGAATAAGTCTAGGGAATAAGCCCAATTTGGTTGGCATATAGAGTGTCTGAAGAGTACTAAGGTATAATAAACCATCAAAGGTAGGTTGAAGTCTGATTGTAAAGGACCTTAAATGCCAGAATGAGGCATTTGCATTTAATATAGAAATAATGAGGAAGCAATGAGATTTTTAAGCAGGAGAGGGCAATGGAGTGTGTGGTGGCACCTTCCAAATTAAGTTTTAGGAAGATTATTTTGGTAGCTATCTGAAGAATAGATGGGAGATAGAGAATAGAATCAAGGAAATTGTAACAGTAGTACATGTGAGAAGCAATTTAGATTCAATAGAAAGAAAAAACGTTCCCTAAAAATTATTGCTGTTTCAAATAAAAATGGTCTGCTTTATGACTGGAAGTCTTCAAGAAGAGACTGCATCATCATTTTAGGTGACTATTATAGTATATTAAGGCAAAAGTTGTACTTAACAAATTCTAAGGTCCATTACAACTGTAAGGTTCTGTTTGTTTTTTATCACCACTATTTTTGGGTGAGGGAGGAGTCTGGCAAACATAATTTTATTGATGTAAGAAACTAAAACACTAAAACACACAGAATATTCTTGGTTTTCTATTGGTACTAAGCATTGACTATACTTTTAGCACATAAAAATAAATTGATGTATTCAATAAAGGCATTTTAAATTTTAATTCTATATACCACTTTTTTTCTCTGTACATCACAAAAATAATATTTGGTCTCCAGAATTGCAAATCCAGTGTTTTTGACTATCAATCTGACACTTCAAATCCAACTCGCACTTGCTTCCCACTTTGTAGTCAGTTAAATTTAACAAATATTTATTAGGAGTCTATTGTGTACAGAACATTGTGGAGAAGCAATTGTGAAGTTACAAGATATAGATAACGTCCAGTGCCCTCATGGAACTTCTAGTCTAATAGAGAGATAAGATAGCAATTCTCTTACCTATAATTGTGTCATTGCTATATATCCCAGCAGCTTTGAAGACACATAGAAAGTAATATGTTTGAGAAATATAACATAATTTGTATTTTATTCATATTTTTCTAATTGTTAAATTAGAAGTAATTTTCAAGTAAACATAATTAAAATACTCACAACTCTGAATATTTTTCGTAAAAAAAGACATATTGCTTATAGCAGGCACTGAAAATGTGAGAAGAAACTACCTGATAAACTTTCAGGTTAGAGAAGTGTAAATTACTTATTCTCACAATGCATGACACAACAATTCAAAAACATGTCTGTTTTTCATTTATTTCAGGAATTGAATCCTTTGAGAATTAAGAAGCTAGGAAAATGTTTGCGCAAAATAATGATTTCTTCCAACAAAATTAGATTCCTCTTTCATCTATGATTTTTTTTTTTGTTGGCAGACATTTGCTTATCTCACTTAACACCAGGAATGTTTGTATAAAAAAAATCAGTGTGCCATTTGTTTTGTTTTATAACACACAGGGTCTATAACTATATATACACAGATAGTTGCATATATATGTATTCATATCAGATTAGATTATGAAGCCTTTTGAAAATCTGAATTAAAAACAAGCTGTTTCAAAAACAAAAGATGAACAAAGTTTATAAAATGAGGCATTGGATTTTGTTGGCTATATATAAAGATGGAGTTTCCTGAATTACTTTTTATACCTGCCTCCATTCAGATTACTAATCCTTTATTTTTTACTATAAAACAACAAGAACTCAGCTGACCTTTTTTGCATAGTACATGGGTTCACTTTCCAAAAAGACAGATATTGCATTCTTGCTATTCAATGGTATTAAATTGGGAAAGTGTAACAGGAATAAGGATTCTAGAGAAAAGAAATGACAGGAGTTACCTTGAAGTTGGGAAGTCCCTTAAACTCTAGGGATCGCCTTGACCTCATATAAGAATTAGGAATGGAGGAATCATGCAATTTAGAGCTGTGGACTTCACAGTTCATCTCCTTTATTCCCTTCATTTCACAAATGAAGAAATCCAGGTTACAATCCTCAGATGAATGAATTCCTTCCAAAGTAATATAGAGAATACAGGAAGGAGAGCCAGAGTCTAGGGGTTCTTTCACTGGGCTGTATATGTTGCCCTGATAAATGAGACTAGATTTTCTCTAAGATTCTTTCTAGCTCTGAAATTTTAGTATTCTATGATATCCATTCCGAAATGACACCACTTCAATACAAACATAGGAATTCCCAAAAGGGGTGTTAAAATTGCTTCTGTGTATAAAAGGGGAGGATATTTTTATGCCTTGAAAAAGTTTGGGCAGAAGTATAAGTTGTGATTGGGGGAAAGGCAAGCATTTATCCTGATACTTTTCTTTCTGTTCCCTAATTCCACTAAGGTTATTTTTCTCATTTTTTATTGGCTTGTCTCTCTATTTTTATTTTTGCCTGTTTTTTGCTTCTCATTACTCATGTTCCTGATAATTTTCATTTTATCTCAAAAATCTCATATTAAAAAGCCCCTTTTTGTGACCTACATGTTTCATAAAACATATCTTAGACTATCAGCAACTGAAGAATCATTTCTATTATCAATAATATTATTTTGAAAATTTAGAACAAATTTCTAAAAAAATACAAAGCAATTAAAAACAAAAAGGTCATTTTATTAATCCCTCAATAGTCCCTCATTTATGGCACAAAATTGATTTTCAAATCAAAATATTTCAAATCATTATGAAATATTTTGGTGTTTCTCTGTTATTTGTAATTCCATTATTGGCTTTCCCCCATAATTATATGTTGTAGGTAAAATAAAAACCTCTTGCAATACAGCATCTAGGTCATATTAAGACCCTGATATAGCACAGTTATTGTATAAAGAGATAATTTCATTACTAGCAATACAAGTGGAAATACAATGAATATTAAGCTGTATCAACTCATATAGCATTATTCTAGGAGGTAAAAATAAAACAAAGGTAGAAGCTCTTATTCTGACATTCACTGTGTATGCAAGTAACGTCCATTTTTTAGATCCTCAATTTCTTCGTCTATAGTATGTAGAGGATAATACTTACCAGATATATTTGTTGTGAAAAGGATAGTTAGGAAAATGACAAGATGTGATATTATTTAAAATTTCCACAAAGCAAAGTTTAGTGTACCTCACAGTATAATCTAAATTCTCCAACTCAGATATAACTACAAAATATCACAGGAATACTAATGATAATTTTTATATAATATTTAAAGTTTTAAAGTGATGTCCCCAAAACAAAGCTGATATAATCAAATCCAAAGATCTCAAGTAGCCAGTTTCTATTTCTAAATGAAGTTACAAATTTTATTTACTTATTCAACCAAAGTTTAATCATTAATTGTAGATCCCTCCTCCTCAAGTAAACATTAAACCTAAGCAATACACCTAATACAGAATCATGGAATGTCAGAGCACGAATATTAGAGATAATTTGGTCTAACCTCTCCATTTCTGCTCACAGTCACATCCTACCAAGTGACAGAGCTAGGCCATGAATCCAGATCTCCTGACTCGTCATACAGTAAAACTATTCAATGCATCTTGATGATTAACTCCCCTGATGTAAAAATTAGTAAAAGAGTTTTAATTTCAATGCATTTTTCTATTTAGAGATGTATGTAAATTTTACATGATATCAGGGTGAAACAAGAAATCTGATATGCAAATATTATTTTCCATGCATATGTGTCAAAGAAGAAGGAAATCATCCCCAAAATTTGACTTTTGGGGACAGTGTTTTAGGATCAGAGATAGAATATGGAAAGGAAGACGGGTATCAAAAATGGGAACTGTTTTATTTGATTCATTCAGACTGCTACAAATCCGAAAGCCTGATAATCAATATGTTTATCAAAAAACATATGCTAACCCCACCATCATGTCAAACAAAATCCAAATCATTATGTAAAAAGTCTATAGAAAGTATTATAAAATAAACATAATATTTTAAGGTATCAAAATATTTTTGTCAGCTTAAATATGAGACTCCCCAAAGAAAAAAAAAGACATGAGGCAGGCATTATTAATTCCTACAAAGCTATTAAAATGCTGACAAATGAAGAAAGAAGTCAGATTTTAAGCCATAAATATTAAAGAAATCAATGATTAAATACTCTTCTGATGAAAATGAGAAAAATAATCGTGATACATTTTACTTGCTTATTTCATCTTCTTACCATGAAATTAATTTTAAACATATCAATAGCTCCTAGGGTAAGCCAAATTGTTTTATGAGAAGAATTAATTATATTCACTGGCAATATCACATATGTAAAATTGTCAGTAGGTATACAAATACTTCATTTGTTTTCTGTGTATGACAACATTTGTTTAGCAATGCCTTAATATCCATCAAAATACTTACGGGCTAATTGAAAATGCTTGATATTAAACTTTGTCTCCCTCACTCCCAAGGAAACTCCCAAATTGCAGGCAAATTTTTGTTTGTCTACTGATTGTTTTAGTTGTTTTAGGTCCTCATGCAAGTCAATAAAAAGACACAGTGAGCAACCCAAAAATTTGCTTTTGTTTCCAAAATTGAATAGCAGTTAATCCTTTGGATTAATAGTATTTTCCAACTCATGTTGTTATATTTTTGTTCCTGAATATTGGTAACTGCACTAAGTATATTACAAAACTAATATACATGCACATGTGTGTACTATTAATACATGACACAGAAAAGGTAAAGCGATTTCTCAAATAGGAGACCTTATTATCTCTGAAGAATATCTGAAAATTATCATCATATTTTGATTGTTCTTAATATGCATACATTATATATTTATTTGCATTGTACAGTTCTTTATAAAAGAAGAAAAAAGCATATAGATTATTTTCTTTAGGATATTTCCAAGTTAAGATGCTAAACAATTTCTTTAGTAAAATCTACCAGTTAAATCTGCGAATTCATGAAAATAAGTTGGTATTATGGAAACAACAAAAGAAATTCTTTCTTGACCTCCTTGGTTCCTACTAAGTTAAAGTTTAGGAAGACTCTAAGAAATATCTTTCTCTTCTTTAATATTCAAAAGACTGCCACAAATTTTAAAGTACAATGACCTTTTACAAGAAGACAAGGTATGGATGATTCGTCAGCATAAATATTACTAATGATTGATTTCTTTCCCCTTTGCACATTGTGGTTCTAGTGTTAGTGGATCAAGAGTGTTGATAGCCTTCCTTTTCCTTCCCTATTCCATATAAGCAATTTTCGACTTATCATAAACTAACATTTTTCACCAAGTCTAAGAGATGGGGTAGGAACAAAACAAGGACAAAGAGAATGGGGGTGAGGCATCATGAGTGAGATACCAAAAAATGTAGATGATGAGAAAAAGACAGAGAAAAAAGAAATAGGTAAAGGTGACATAAATAGAATTTAAAGTGAATTCTCTTTGTTATTGGCTTTAGAAACTCCTTTCAGAACATTATCTATCTGATTTCCATCTTTTATAACACTATCTCTTGTCACAAAATTTTAGAAGCTCTAATGTTTTCTCTTAAGGCTCTATCATGAATGAATTAATTTTAACATTCTACCAAGACCAAAATTATATTAAATACTGGGAAATAATTGATGATAAATATTACCACTAAAGCCTAGATGATTGGTAAAATATTTCCACTAAATTCTGATTCCTAGAGGTTTCCCACCTGATCCTAGTTTTGTTGTTTTGTTTTGTTATCAGAAAGAATGGATTTTTAGTAACCAATATTCAGGCTTATGAGATCAGAGAGCAAAGATAGAACATATGGGATAAAAAAAATGGTACAAGGTGTTACATTCACTGAAATGCTTTTCTCATATTTTTACCACTATGGGTTTGTAAAACATGCTTCCAGCAGATGGCGTTTTGCATAGGTAATAAAGATGTTCACACTTCAAGAGTTATTAATTGCCTAAGGAATCTTAAGGGAGAAGAAAGGGAAAGAATCTGGGGAAATGTCTGTATTCTCTGTTTCCATTTAGTTTTCTACTCTGTATACCATTTCAATTTTCTTTTCTCAGAGAAGGGCACACTCATTTACAACAGACAGATCAGCAACTAGAGTGGTCTGAATTGCAGAGACAATTTAATTGCTGTGCTTGAAAACATTTTATCATACAGAAAACATGGCTAAGCCCTTCTATTTGATCTTACAGCTCAAATGTCAACTATGTCTTACAATTTATGGGAGTTGAAAGAGTATAAAATGGAAGGAAGGATTTTAAACATTTCATTTGGCTTTGCTAGCATTTAATCCATTGAAAAATATCCAGTGGCATCTAACAAAGAAAAAAAAAAAACAGCCACCATGGACATGTCAAGGACTCTGAAAACCACTGTAGAATATGTGAAAAAATGTGATTTTACTTGCATCCTCTGACGGTATTATGGAAAAAACATTGAAAGTCTTCCAAACTCTGGATTGGAAAACACATGGAAAATCAGTAGTATGGCTACTATTGGTGCACAATTTACATATCAATACAGTGAATTCTTTTACCATAGTGACTTTATAGAAATGATGATGACTGAGCTCTAAGAATTAAATCGACAGGTTTGGACACACAAAAGGGTCACCTGAATTTTCTCTGCTTGCATGCCAACATTCTGGATGACTTTTCCCAGTAGAATGAACTCAGCCTTTCATTGTTCTGGGAACTGTAAGCTAGCATTTCAGAAGTCTGAATCAGGCCAAAGAGGCGTATTTTTCATTTAGAGGAGAAATTACATCCAACAAATTTTCAAAGAGAACAAATCTTTGCCAAAATTTCAAAGCCCAACAGCTTGAGGTCTCTGTCTTTTTTTCATTTTTGGTTTCATTACTTTTTTCCTCAACATGTTAAATAAAATATGAACATATTTGTTCAGGAAAGCCAAGATATGAGCAATAGTATGTGAAAATGGACATTTTTAAAATTTATATTTTCCTTATAATGATTCTCATAATGCCTATAGATCCTAAGTAGTAAGATAAATTAGATTACTCTAGTATATAAATAAACTTAAAAGAAACTGTTATAGATTGTATTTCATGGGAAAAGTAAGAAGTATGTTACTGAGTGATATTTTGAATGTTCTTATGATAAATTGACAAAATAGCTTGATAAATAAGAATATAACTTTAGTAAAAATTCCTAGTTATCAGTCTCATATCATAAAGATGAGGAAAGAGAGAGAGAGAGAGAGAGAGAGAGAGAGAGAGAGAGAGAGAGAGAGAGAGAGAAGAAGAAGAAGAAGAAGAAGAAGAAGAAGAAGAAGAAGAAGAAGAAGAAGAAGAAGAAGAAGAAGAAGAAGGAAGGAATAAAGGAAGAGAAAGAAAAGGCATTTTCTTATTTACAAAGCAATAGTCTGTCAAAATATGGCATACATATTTCTTCCATTTTCACTATTTGTTAGTGATATATTCTCTCTTAATAAACCACATCCAAATTATAGTATTAACATCTTTTTGTTACCTTTGTTCAGATGCCACCTGTCTTTACATATCCAGTCCTGAGGTCTTTCCAGAAATCCAAGTACTTATCAATTTCCCATTTGACACCACTTACTGGATAATTTTCTAACTTTGGGCTTAATGTGACAACTGTTTTGCTTATTGCTTTTTCTATAACCATATCAAAATCAGATTTTCTTATTTCCTTTGCTGGGTCAACAAGTGGGATGTCAGTCCAAAAAAGCCAATGTGATAATAGACTTTCCTAAAAGATACATAAGGTCCAGTATGAGGTTGATGACAATCCTATACTTTTCCTAATCAAAACCACTTCCAAAAATTTGTGTTCAGTGAACCCTGTTCCAAGAATCATCTTAACAAACTAAAGCTATTTCCCAGAAGAGTGTGCTAGATGTCATGGATACTTAAAAACACTTTATATGTCAGTTGTATGACAGTGAACTTACATAAAGGAAAGAAGAGAAAGAAGTGTAACAGCTTGTTTAAGACATTTAAAGGTTTTTGTGTAAAAGAAAGATTAGATTAGATTTGATTAATTCAAGATTGCAGAAAAAAAGAGAAATGAGTAAAAAGTTTTAGAGAGGCAGATTTTACCTCAGTATAGTTAATAGCTTCTTAAAATTAGAGTTGGCCCAAAGTGAATTAGTCTGCCTTTGGAACTAGGGAATTTAATTCATAAGAGATATTCAAGTGGGTCTGGATGACCATTTGGCAAAGCTGCTATAGAGGAGATTCCCCTTCAATTATAAGTTAAACTACAGATTTACCATTGTGGCATAGTAAAGAGTTGATACAAAATTCTCTCCTCCCCCCAAAAAAATCTGGAGCACATTTTTCCTTGAACATACAAGAGCCTTTGAGAAATATGGGCTCAAGCTTGTAGGGGAAGTTTTTTTTTTTATTGTATAAAGGTCTCCACCATTTCCAAGAGTTAGAATCTTCTAATTCTAAAGTTAACTTTCTTTGATGTATTTAGTTTGTCTTGGTAAGTGATGCCTACCTTATCATCAGCCACTGAAGTTGCAAAAATACTGATGCCAATAAAAAATCAAAATTTTTCTACCTTTTAAAGTTCACAAGCTTGTTTTCTAGACAAAGAAGGTAGGAGGGAAAAGCCATGCCTCTTTGTCCACAAACTGATTATTTCTCAGGAGCTTGGCTTGGAATACCAGATCCAAAATTGATTAGGTCTTTTATTCAAACCTCAGAGTATGACTTTTCTTCCCTAAACACCCACAAGTCACATCGGATTGATTAATCAAATGATCAGTTCAATAGTTGTCTTGGAATTGTTCAGGAAACAAAGTAAATTTCTTTTAATGAATTTTTTTTGTAACTCAATTAAAGAGGTGTTTCTACTTGAGAAATAGTATTTAGGAACAGAGCATGTTTGTTATAATTATTTATTGTGTATAAAGCAAACATATACTAACTTGCCATTTTACATTTGATATTTTAAGAATTTTTGTCTACATTTATTATTTTATAAGTTGATGCCACTGCTATTATAGGCATTTTTTATAATTATATGAAAAGTCAGAAATTCATGTGTACTCTTAGGCTTAGTGAACTTCCTGATCAAGGAGAGTTTAAGTAGCTTGCTTATGAATAGAGGGGTAGTATGTGTTTGAGGCAGAACTTGAAGCTTGACTTCAAATTAGACCATCAGTGCAATATACCACAATGTCTCAATGTTGGTTAACTTTTTAAGGGGGTTGGGAATACATTTTGCTTTTTATTGTATCCCCAGTGTTTAGCACAGTACATACAAATATATAAACATTGCTTAATTAATGATATTCCCAGTTTTTGTGATAAAATAAAATATTAGTACAGATTAGCTAATAAGAGACATAGTATATTCTATGAGCCAAAGAACAATTAATAATTTAAGATTATCTAATATTTGAGACACAATGAGTCACCTAATTATATGTAAGGGGGAAGTGTAATCCTAAAACCAGGATGTTCCTAAAAATGTTCAAATGATTCCTAAATAATTAGTATTAGTTTAGTCAATTAGAGAAGTATTAATTACTTGTCATTATTTGATGTGTCTATACACGAAAGTTTACATTCCTAATTTTATCTTTATATTAATGTATTTTATGAACCCAAATAAATTTAAGCCTTTATCTCTTTTGGATATGCCTTTCCTCTCAATATCAACATTTTCTAACTTTACTATTAGTAGATTTCAAATTTCTAGAGGGTAGAGTTATCTCTGCTTATTCTCTGCATTCTAGAAACTTTACATTGTCGGATAGAGGCATGCACTAGTTATATAGTACAAGCCATACTAAATGCTCTAGTCTAGAGAATTGTTTGATATTTCATAAGAGAAATATTTAAAACAAACACTGAGTTTCCCAAATTTAAACCCTTCTAGATCGAATCTTGGATTTGTTGCTGAAGAATATTTGCATTAAATCACTTTATAAATGTTTTAAATTTTGTTTAACAGTTATTTGAGTAAGTAGATGATCAAATTACTTTCAATTTACTTCTTGGATCAAAGTCAGGTCTAGTAGAAAATGGAATGAATACTAATTGTTTATCTCCAAGTAATTACAAGAGTTGCACTGAAATATATTTTAACAGTCTCAGCAGATTTTGAAATGTAGTTTGCCCAGTCAAATGATTCCCATTAAAATCTTGATTGTCTCCTATAGAAACTCTGATACCTTTTTTTCCAAAAATGTTTAATAAAGCTGTATTTTCAAGTTTTTATTGGTCTTATTTAGAACATAAAATGAACACATTTAGGGGAGGGACTGAGGGAAGGGAATATTATTTGCAACTACCAAGAACCAAAATTAATGACTAGTACCTCTGTTTTCTCAGTGGGATATAAAGAGCACAATACGAGGAAAAGCAATTTAAAAAATATCTTGGCATTTCATTAGTCCTGGTTTGATCAGCAAAACACAAAAGACTGTGTTGGATCCAACATAAAGTAAAGCAGGTAAGATATGATTTACTACAGCAACTTTCACATAGTCATTACTAGGCTATACTTAATGGACATTACTCTCTAATAATTCCCATGCTGTCCATTACAAAGATTCAGTGCATAAATGGTGTCCCAAAGTGTCCAGTTTGCTGCCTATGTAGAAATGTGGAGGTTGGGTGGTAGTGGAGAATGGTACCCTATAACACGACTATTAATAGACACATTCTATGTGGAGAAATAAAATAAGATACCACTTGTTCATATAACTCTAACCTATTCCTGACCTCATAGAGTACCTCTAGAATAGTTGCTAAACAATGTTGAGCAATGCTGTTTCTGGAAGCCAGTACTTTCATTCTCTTATATCTCTATGTCATGTCATACAGTGAAGAAAGAGTGCTATTTGGGGAAGTAGAGGATCTGGAGGCAAATCTTACTTCTAATGTTTATTGTCTGTGTGAGACTTCCTCCGTAGGTGGGACCTCAGTTTTCCCATTTGTAAAATGAGGAGGTGATAGGCTATTTAGTCTCTGATGTCTCTTCTATCCATAAGCCTGTAATTTCCATACTCTGATAATTGTTGGCTCTTGGAGTTTGCATTGTGGTCATTCTATTCACTGATACTATATATATATATAGTGATCTCTAAAAGTTGTTTTGCACTGAAGCCACTGTCACTGAGACTAACTTTTTCAGCTTGATAGGAACTTCCAAAGCTTGTGTTTCTCTAGCATAGCCTTTAAGAATCCTGGGATGAAGACTGATGCTTGTTTCTCTCTCATTAGGAGAAAAAATCCTTTGAATAGGGATTACTTCATTCTTTAAACATTCATCCCCTGTGCCTGGCACAGTTACTAGTACATAGTGAGCATTTAGTAAATACTTGTTCATTGATTAAGTAGAAGTAATATTTTGTGTTAATAACATCAAACTGTTATTTTCAGCAGACTTCCACTGTGAGGCTCCCTCCTTCTTATTGGTTATGGAATCCTTGGGACCCCCATTTTAGAAATGATGCTAGACATCTCACCTAACTGTTCATGGACTCTTCCCAAACCCCGTCCTTTTCTTTTTTCTTCCCTGAAGTATTGGACCACTCTTCTGCCCCATCACTAAACTCTCTTTCCAGAACCACATTATTTGTTGTCAAACCTAATGGAATATAAGTTAATTGAGGAATCTATCTTGGTTGCTTGTATATATGCACATAATAGCAATTGGAAACTTATAAATACTTAATATATACTCTATTTGACTACCTGAAAATCAATTGTCTTTAAACTTCTAACTTTTAATATAATGTTTACTTCTACCTATTAACTCTGCATTCATAGATAACAAAGAGGAACATAAAAATCAGAGTAGCTTAGTGGATAGGAGAATTGATCTCATTGGCTTTTCTTCTTACATTGAATTAGTTATTTAATATTTTGACAAGTTCTACCAAAGACCAGAGCATCCCACCTTGTTTTAGATAATCTTTGAAATACTCAACTCCTAGCACAATGCTTATCAAATTGGAGTTACAATAAATATCTGGGGAATGATGAATATTTG
The DNA here is from genome assembly GCF_016433145.1 of Gracilinanus agilis. Classification (NCBI taxonomy): domain Eukaryota; kingdom Metazoa; phylum Chordata; class Mammalia; order Didelphimorphia; family Didelphidae; genus Gracilinanus; species Gracilinanus agilis. The sequence continues at coordinate 120,113,220 of NC_058130.1, read as the reverse complement.
AAAATGATAAAACTGTGCAGGAAGCCATCAAAAACTGTGACGTTTAGCACAGATAGTCACCAGTTCTGAAAACCAGAATGGCAGGTGTCAGAAGGATGGATGTTCCACTCAATTTCCCCTATATGACTCTTTTTTCACTAACATTCCCTTTTACTGAAATTAGTGTAACCAATATCCTTATTCAGCCCCAGAGAAACACAGAAAAAATACAGGTTAATAGCAAAGTCCCCCACAGGACCCCTGTAACTCCTAGAAAATTCCCACCCATACATACAGTAATACAGAAATTCCCCTAGAAGTCACTTCACAACAAACCAGCATATAGTGAGTTAATGTTAGGGATTTTAAAACTCTAACTCAGATTCCCATATGCAGGTGCCTGCAAGAAGAGCCCAGAACAGTCTCGAAGTTTCCCGCCTCCAAGACCCAATTTGGTATAGTAATTTAACATAAAATAACAATGAATGAAATATGAAGAAATTGTCTCCCATGAAAAGTCCTGTACTTTCTCAACGCTGTGGCCCAAGAGATACGTCAAACACACCTAACACATTGTCTCCAAAGATAAGATGTATGGTGGGAATGGAATTCATGCCAACATTGATATAATCTTGAGAAAAATTATATAAAAATTAAAATTAGCAGATGGCTCTTCAGATCAGCCACTGCAAACCTACTGGGTCTCTGGCTCTTCTCACTCCATTTTTTCCCACCACCAAGGGGAATTGGACTGCTGATAACCCTCATTTACCCCCCAGCAGAACTGTTAGATGAAAATGTATGTATGGGTAGGACACAATAACTCCCTTCTAGCATAAAAGCTAATTAGTTTTCTACAATTCAAATTCTAGTTCTAATTATAAACTTACTTACTTATAGAAATTTTAAAAGAAGGTTGTACATGAAAGAATGGAAGTTGTTTTTTTCTGTTTCTTTCTTTTAATATAATGTAAAAAAACTCTAGTTCTAGAAAGAACTTTAAACATTATCTAAATCCAAGTTCAAGGATTTCTTAATGTTTTTATAGCATTGACAACACTAATTGGTGAAGCCTAGGGAACCCTTTTCAGAAAAAAAATTTTAATTTATAATTTAAGATAATGCTAAATTTTAAGTTGGTGAAAATAAAAATGTAGTTTTCCCATCTGAATTCAGGGAAAGGAGTTCTGTGGACCTCAGGTGAAGAATTTCTGACTAAATCAAGTCCCTATTTTACCAATGAAGAAAGTGAACTTCAAACCAGGTAAGTGTTTTATAGTGGCTAGTTTGGAGTGGAAACCTATGTTCCTTGACTCCAGACTACTACTATTATGCAATATTTTGGATAAAAATCAATAGATTTTCCCCACTTGTGTGGAAGTTACTGACCAATCTGTTTGAATTAAAGAGTTAAACTTTGAATATTTTGCAACTTTGCCTCTTTCCTTTGGGTGTGAACAGGGGCCCTAGAATAGAATCATATTTCTTTAGCAGAAAATAAGAAAATGCAAAATGTCTCCAAGTGTGCCTATGATAGAAGAAAAATGTAAATGGTCACACTTTAAGAATGTAAAGTTTAAAAGTTAATACAATATTTCAGGGTTTGTAACTGTTTCTCTCCTAGCGCTTTCCATCTTCCAAGCCTGAGGCAGTTTAGACTTCGCCAGCCTTGGCATTTTATGAGCACAATTTTACCATATCCCTGTCCAGAATCCAAGCATCATTCCCATTTGTGGAGAGAAGTAGGTCAAAAACTGTTTTTTTTAAATGTTTTGTTTATTTCTTTCTCAGGTTGCAGTTTGAAAGATAATTGATTTCTTTGAGCAAATTGAGCACTCTTTCTTTTTATACTGTTTTACATATGCATTTGGCTTAAGCAGGAATGGGTATTGTTTCTTAGATAGATTTTTATTTTTTTTAAATGTTAAGTGGTAATATCTTCTCTGTTGAAAATAATATTTTTCCTCTATCTTACAAAATTTCATTTTGGGCATGGAGACTCATAGCAATACATTTTCTGAACCCCTTGTTTCTATGGTTCCTTCCTTCTATGGAAGGCAATCATTATTATCAATTTAGTAACAGAAGCACATAAAATTTTAAAAATATGTATATTTATTAAGTTTATAACACTGTATAGATTCCAGTGTTAGGTGTTAGGAAGGTGTAAATAAAAAAATAGGGCTTCATCTAAAAAGAATGACTTTACAAACTACTTTTATGATACAAAAAGAAATCTGATGAGTTTGTTTGAGAACTATGAATGATTCTGCTTGGTATAATTTTTAGAAGTGCGTTGTATTATAAATAGAGAGCTGTACATAATATCCAGAATATCTTGGTATGAATTTTGTTTCAGCTGCTTATTATTGATGTGAACCTGAGAAAGTCACATAACCTTCTTGAGTTTCAGTTTCTTTATCTATAAAACTGAAATAATACAATGAGCTAATTCAGTATGCTTTGTAAGAAGAAAGTTACGTGTGTGTGTATATAACATGCATTCTATTATATGTACACACATATTAATCAATAAAGATGAATTAAGCACCTACTATGTGCTAGGTAATGTATTAAGTGCTTAGGATTAAAAAAGAGACAGTCACTGTTCTCAGGGAGCTCACAATTTAATGAGGGAGGCAATATGAAAACAAACATATACAAAGCATGCTAAACAGGAAATAATAGAAGGAAGTAAGAAACTAGAATTAAGAGGGGTTGGGGAAGGCCTCAAGTAAAACACGGAACTTTATATAGGACTTAGAAAACCCAGGGAATTCAGTGGGCAGAGTTGATGAGAAAGAATATTCTAGGCATGGCAGACAGTCAGAGAAAATGTCTTGTTCATGGAACAGCCATGAGGCCAATGTCACTGGATTAAAGAGTATGCATTGGAGAGTCAGGTATAAGAAAATTGGAAAGATGGGAAGTGATTAGACTATGAAGGGCTTTGAATGCCAAACAGAGCATTTTGTAATTGTTACTGGAGACAAAAGGGAACTACTGGAGTTTGAGTGGGGTTAGGAATGGCATGATCAAACATGCTCTTTAGGAAAATCACTTTATTAACCAAACAGAGGACAGACTAAAGTGAGGAGAGAGTTGAGGCAGTCAGATCCACTGACAGGTTAGAGAAATAAACTCTGTGAATATGTGTCTATGCGTCTATATATACATAAATACATATATATGTTTATAAACCTTAAATCACTAGAAAACAGAAAAACTAATTGTAACATGTAATTCAACTTTATACCAATTTAAAGAATGCCTTTCAGAAATGGTCTCTATTGTATGGTACTGCTAGAATGTGTCCCTCTATTTCTTCCTTATCATAATACTGATCATCTGTTAAGAATTCATGCTAAATAATACATAATAATTTCACAGGCAAAAAAAATCAGCAGCTGTCATCTTCAACTCTGGAAACAACACCCATGTAGATGAGAAGTTAGATCCATTAAGTATCAGCATTTTATAGTATTTCTTTGAGAAAAAATCAGCTGTTTTTTACATTGGTCTTAAAAAGAACCTAAGCACAGACATAAATAGATATTATACTGTTTTTTCTGAGCAGTGAAAATTGTTATGTTTATATGACCCAACAGAAATGAAATGGAAAAAAAATCTATTTTATCAAATTCTTCTCTGGTCATAGGAGATACGGAATGCCATGCTTAAGTGTTGGCATCACATTTTAAGAAAGTATATGCAGGAAATAGTGTCCAGAAGATATGCAGAACTTTCTTGTCTGCTTCAGGATAACAATGTCTGCTAACTCAGCATGTGTGATGACTCAGTGCTAAAGGAGGTTGAGCTGGTCATTGAGTTAGAAGAGTCAACAACTAAGTGGATTATTCACTTGAAGTTTAATGTTTGGTCACCTCTGCTAAGGAAATAAATATAAAACAGAAGCAGCAGCTATGGTTCTGCTATTTATTCTCAGACTTACCTAGACACAGTGTTTTCAACTATTATGTACTCATGTATGCATGGTGGTCTGGGGAGAGAAAGGGGCAAATCCCAAAGATATATGATGTTACTTAGAGTGTAGAAGGAAAAGAGGTATGTGTCAACTCACTCTCTTTATTAAGGTCTGCTGAACATGAGCTTTTCCTATTCAATGGGTAATAAGGGGATTGCTTCATCATTCCCAAAGCACTTGAGTACTGAACTAGGGCCATATAATCAACTAGAAGCAATAGGGAAGCTCTACATATTATCTGTACCACCTTAGGATCCAAAAATTAGAGACAAAGTGAAGTATTCCAGAAGATAAGGACCAATGGCTATAGAACTGGAGGAGTACAGATGAGAGGCAATAAATCTAGAATAATGGTTGTATCTATCTAGTGACAGAAATATCAGATACAAGAAATTTGCAGATGGAAATAACAATATTTTTTCAGTGCATTCAATATGAGAAATGGAAGAGTGCAAGGGCCCAAGATAAAGAAAAGATTATGAGCATTGTATACCAATCAGAATATTAATGTTATATTATGTGATTAGATTAAAGTAATAAAATGCATCAGAAAGAAAAAGAATCAAGAATATCGTGGAAGCATTGAAAGGAAAGTACAAAAGAAAGAGAAATTGCATTGTCATTGCAAATTATACTATAAAGCATTAATTATCAAAACTATCTGACATGGATAGAAACTAGGAAAATATGCCCTTGAAATAGATAAGCATTACTGAGAAGTAAAGATTAGCTCAGTATTTCTAGCCAAAAATGAGTAATGTCCAAACATATGTAGTGAGTAAAAGGGAGGAGTTGAGGATGATATATAGATTGTGAATCACAAACACTAGGATGTGAAGAAGACTGGATTTAAGAGGAAATATGAGTTTAGGTTGGGATAGGTTGACTTTTAGGGGGTTTTAAGACAAACAGTTTCAAATATCTAAAGACAGTTTATGATATATTATGGGACCCAAGGGAAGAGACTAGAATTATGTATGCATGTATATGAATACACATGAATGTGAGAATCATCAGACTACAGAAGATAATTTTCCTCATGTTAGCTGAAAAAGTCATCATGAAAGAGAATATGAAGAGAGGATGAGAGGACCTAGAACATAACCTTGACTTACACCAATGGTCAAGGGACAGAATAAGGGTATGATCCAGCAAAGGAAAATGAGGAGTAATCATTGACAGTGAAAATAGTCTCACAAAATTTCAGAAAATTGAGAAGAGGGTAGCCAGTTGTGCCAAACAGAAGAGGAGTGAAGAAGGTGGAAGATGGAAAGAAAGTCGACAGATTTCTCAGCTGAATAAACATTGTTGACTGGAAATAAAAGTAATAGTTTCAGTTGAGTCATGAGGTATGAAGCCAGATTTGTAAAAGGTTGAGAAAAAGTGAGAAAAGAGCAATTGGAAGCAACAAATGCCACATAATTTTTTCTGCCTGAGAAAAAATAAAGGAGTCATAAGCTAATAGCTTTAGGAGATTTCAGGGTTCAGGGAATAATTCAGGGCTGGAGTTTGAACCATGATATAATTGGAGAACAAGGAATTTGAGTGAAGGGGAAAATGGGAAAATATGGAACTGAACTGAATAACTAAAGGATTTGGAAAGAGAGCAAAGTGAAGGAAAAGGGGGAAGAAAGTATAATGAATCACTAAGATGTTGGGGTCATGATGAGAATATAGATTTGTGAGGAGTAAAACACAAAGAAAAATAGAAGGATAGGAGGTTCTGACTTGTGTGAAGTAATTTCACACAAATGAGACTTGAAAAGGGAGTGGGGTGATGAAAACATCTTGGAAGAGGCATGGTTTTGAAGTCCAGAAATGAGGAAGAAATCAAGGAGGGAATGAAGGACCTCTTGGATCCCTCTAGGAAAGGAAAGCTCCAGGAGGAACTCACCAATAAGAAGAGGAGAAGGTCTCTTGATAATCCGGTTTGAGAAGCCTGGGAGGGGGGTGGAAATAAATGGATATTTCGACAAGAAGACCATATATTCTGAAGGAAGTGTTTAAATGAAATAGCTACAGAAACATGGTGGTGAAAAAAAGAAAAGCTATAATGCAGCTACTGAACTCCTTGATAAAAATGAGAAAATGTATTGGAGTCTGGAAGATAGGTCACAAAAACTCAAATTAGGTGATGAATTTAGATAGGATGAATTTCAAAAGAAATTGTTGAATGTTGGCACCAAAGGAAGAATCTTAAAGTGTCAGTGACAGTTTGAGTTTTCTTTATATAGAATGGGCACTCTTGAGAGGTAATATCTTTCTCCTCATTGAGGGTCTTGAAGCAAAGGATTTTCCTAGGACATATTGGACTAGATGGAATCAAATATTTATATTTATATTTTATCAATCCCAAAATCTTTTGTCCAGGCATTTAGTCTCTTATTTTCAATGTGATCATTTAGTAAAACTTTTGAATAAATATTTATTAAACTGAAACTTCTTGCAGTGCACTGAGATATGTAGCATGAGAAACAACATGTAGGTAACACAAAGTCCAGATCTTCATTAAGTTTCTAATCTTGAAGTTATATACATAGATAGGAATCTATAATACACTATAATTCACATTAAGTACATCAGAGAAATAAAAAAGCAAAATTCAGTGTAGCAGTAATCAGTAAATGCAGTTAACTAAGACATCCTGGTAGAGATAAAGTTTGAATTGTTTAATTGAAGTTTAAGTTTTAGCTGGTTTCTCTTTAAGGAGGGGAAAGAGTTATTTTGAGGATGAAAGATTTGGAGGATTAGATCTCATATCATTGGTATAGCTTCCTAGTTACCCAAAGCATAGAAATCTATCCTACAGGGAGTTGATATAACTAAAATTTGGCAAATTCTTATTACCATAATATTTAATATATATTTCTGATCAGGCTGCTCTTATAGTGAACGTAGAGGCACAGGGGAGTCCTATCTATATCAACTAACATTGTATCCTTATTTATCTATTTTTACAGTTGAGTGAACTACTCTCTTTCAGATATTTTTGGCCCATAAGTGTCTCACTGAACTCTAATCCTGAGGCTGAACCACTGGATTGAACTATGTTAGGGATAGTCCAGAACAGATGGATAGGAATTAATCAGGTGAAAGAAAGGAATGATGGCATTCCAAGCATATGGCATAGCATAAGGAAAAGAAGAAAAGCTGAAAAAAGTAAATTATGTTCTGGGGGAAAAGAAAAGCCCAGTTTGGCTAAAATAGATGTTAGAGGAATTGTAAAAAAGGGTGGAAAAATAGGTTGATTCCAGACAGTGTAGAGACTTTTATGCAACAAAAAGGAATTTGAACTTTCCTTAGAAGACAATAAGGAGTAACTGAAGTGTTTTAGATGGAAGAAGAGTGTAGCCAGATGAATACTCAGGAAGATTAAATGTTTGAAAGTGGTCTGAAAGGTGGAATTGTGTCATGATGTGGGAAAGAAAGGAACAGAAGGAAGAATAAAGAAACTGCTGTAATAGTGTGGGAGAGAATAAATGGAGTCAAAATGGAGGCAGAATGAAGGCCTACAAAAGGCAGGTGGCAGTGAGAAGAGGCACAGATGTGATATGTTTTATATAAAATTTTTAGAGATAAGTTCAACATTGAGAATACTACTTCAAATTCATTCTGTTGAATAACAGAATGAATTTGTGGTGGCCATTAGATTGTTAGCTCTCTAAAAAAAAGAGGAAAGTATCTTATTTCATTTTTCTGTCTTTAGCACTGAGCATAAACAGAATACAACTCTGCACACAGTAGAAGTGTGATAAATGTTTGGTACATCAGAGTTAATGAATTGTTCTTGATCTTTTCAGAGGCTACCATGATAGAATATATTTGAATACTTTGCACATATTTTGTTTTAATATGCTAATTCCAAGTTCCTACCTTAATCCCCCCAAAAAATTCATTTTTGATTTTAGTTCTGTCTTCTCTGACTTCTCTGTACATTGGGGAATTATGATGACATTTGAGGATTCCTAAAGTCAAGTTTCTATTGAAGTTAATGAATAGACATCATCTTGAGAATGACTGCTTACCTGTAAGTGTGACTTAATGCCCTAAGGCACACAATGTGGCCTGAGAAGCAGAAGTGATTATTATTTTGGCTGATTTAAAATATACTCATGTAATGCAAATATTCCCAGATAATTCAAATGCAATACCAACAGAAGACAGTTTGCCTACAGAAAACTGCACAAATATAAGATGAGGAACAACTGACTATAGCAAAAAATAATCTAGAGGCATATCATACAAGCTGATTCAGTGATATGGCACAATTTTAATAAAAAGCCAGCGTGATGCTGTGTTGCAGAAATGGAAGAATTGCAAAGTAAGTCTTTTTGCTACTTCAGGAAATGGTCACACCTTGATCTCTAGGTTATTGGTCAGTGTCTTTTTACTTAGGTTGTATTCTCCAATTACCCACTTTAATAATACACTCTCGCCTCTGAGTCTGTTCTATATCCAATGGAGGCAAGAGCTATGGCTGTTTTTTATTATGTGTTCCCAAGAACTTATGTCATACCTTGTGAGTACAAAATAACATTTGCTCTTTCACTACTTTACTTTACACTACTGGTGAGTGTAGACACATACATGTGCAGAATTTTTTAAGAAGTATAAATTCTTCTCAAACAAATTTTGACTACAGGAATCCTAAAAAAAATCATACTTTTGCCTTTTTCAGGAAAGGTACCACAAGAATTTGGAAGAATTTCACTATTCATAATTAAGTCTCATTATTAATAACACAACTAACCCAGTTAAATACTTTCATGGCAATGGAAATTGCATTTCCAATTAGGCAAACATTTAAATTCTGACTATGTGAAAGATGTGCTCAAATCTGAGGATACCAGAATAAAAATACCATTTTTTCAAGGAGCTTATAATCTAATATACAATAAAAAAATGGCTTATACTGAAAGAAATATGACAACTATGTAACTAGCAGAAAAGTTTTCTAATGCTATGTGTTGAAGCATTTGAAAATTAATGATTCTTGTGAATTTTACAAATAAAGATATGAAAATTTTCAGATAAACTAAATAAAATTCCCATTAAAATTCCTTTAACTAGTAAAAATGTTGATCCCAAAACATTAATAAGTGAGACATGATCTCTATATCCATACAGTAATGTGAACAGCAATATTTAAGTAAAATTTTTATATTTACCATTTATATACAACTAACATATACTCTGGAATTTTACGAGACAACATTTTATAGATTCGGTATTATTCTCAGTTATAGCTACAGTCACATTTGTGTTATTTCATAGATATTTCCACCTAAATGGCTTAACATTCATTATTTTCAGTGTTAATGTAAGTTTATGAGATCATCAAAATAAAAATTTAAGACATTTTCTTTTTTCATTTTTCCTCTTTTCATTTGCTTTATTATCACCCTAAATGAAAAATGCATATGAGAGGGATGAAAGAAAAATGCAGCAAAAAGGAAAGGAATGGTTTTGCTTAAAGTATGGAGGCTAACATAAATAAGTAAAATGTGGTGCTGTTGGCCAAAGGAAGGGTAGGAAATAGTAATAAGATGAAAATAATAAATGAAGCAAAGTCTGGGAACTGATTAGAAATTATGTTGAAGTTTTCACCACTATGACTGATTTTTCTTTCCTGCTATGACCTATCATCTATTCTAACTACCAATTAAGAATTTTAGTCAGTTGAATTACAGAGTAAATATGAGATCATCATAGATACACAAAGTTAAGTCAATGGCAGTGATGTTTCCATTATACAGAGAAGCAGATGGTCCTTTCCTACATAAGTGGGAAATCTGAAGAAAGTTTGAAAAGATGTATGATCTGCCATCTTTTGAATGAAGTTTTCAACTGTAGAAATGTTCTCTATCTTTGAAAAAGCATCTAATAACATTATAAAACTGCATTCTATAACCAGATTGCTGTTGGCTTTGATAGCTCTTTGAACATTTGCATTAATATAACTTAGTATGTATGAACACATCTTTAATATTAGAAAAGTAATCTTAAGTGATTTTAAATCTTCTCTTGGATTCTCAGAGCCTTTTGACATTGAAAGTTGCACAGGAACACTTTACAGCTACTAGTTACAGAAGAAAAGATTTAGTGCTAGTCCCAGCAAAAATAAAAATAAGCAAAACTACCACATTCTATCTTTCATTAGGATTTTTTTAAAAGAAAGGTCGCTTATTTTAGGGCTTTTTACTAAGAGTCGTATATTTTTCTTAAGTAGTAAAAACCAGACAGGTGTGTGGGTAGAGGGAAAGAGAATCAAATTCTAACTTAAATAAGAGGTCCCTAACTTTTGATTGATGGATAAGGTCTGTGCCACTTTCAAAGTGAGAATACTCTCTTGAGTTATTAGATATAAGCATATGAAAAAGGTGTCTAGGAATCTTTCTAAAATCTAGTTCATGACATAAACATTTCTGCTTAAATAGCCTTATAACTTTTGTAATCATTTCCAGATAAATTTATTACATTCATTCACTTATTTATTTTTCCTTGTGTACTTACTTTTTAACATAGATTCCAAAATTAAGTTCTCTTTTAATGTTTCATTGTAGAATGTAGGTGATGCTGTGTTCTAGAAGTTTATATTAGGAAAATACATGTTCTATTCATTCTACTAGGTTGGAAAGATAGTTTAGGCCTACTGCTAGATTTCTAGTTCAAGGTTTAGCCTTCCTAAATTCAGAAGGCTCATCACAAAAAGACTTGTTATGGAGAGATTTGTTTAACACATTCATAAAACTATATAATAAGTCATGGTTAGGTTGCAATCTGACTCAATAGAGAAAAAACTATGCCGATAAAATCACGGATTCCAAAGTACTGAAGAAATTATTAAAGTCATTATGGGGAAGAGATGAATTTGAAGATATTTTTACTTTTGCTGAAATTAAGTATATTATGAAACAAATGTCTTTTTTTCCTATTAATTACAATTATACTTTCATGTTGTAATCAGAAATTTACTCCACCCAAATGACCTGTCATGGCTACCTTTTGGATTTATTGGTAACTAATCATCCAAAAGGCAACTTGGCTTACATACAGTTTAGAAAGAGAAACCTAAAGAAAAAAAAATTTAACGTTTTCCTTTAAATGTAACTAAAGACATATGCTCGCATGTGCTCAAATCTAAAATGCTTACAATGAATATTGGTAGGAATTTTCAATGAATGAGAATATATAAATCAGCACTTATAAATTAGATGAAAAATAGTCATGTTGGCAATTTTCCCCTATTTAATTTCACTTACTAACCCCTATTACATCTCTGTATGAATAAGCATGCTTAGTATATATTATTGGAGGATTATGATAGCTTTAGCACAGCATAAAATGATCATTTATAGTTCTAAAGCATTTTCTCCAAGAGACATAAGATGAAGATGCTGATAAAAGAGACTATAAAGAACTCAACAAGAGTGTAATTTTCTCCAGAGTCCATGATTTGGGTAATAAAATATATACCATGTATATTCTGTGACCTTTTCCTCATTTATATAACCAAATTTTAAATTAGCCTCAATAATTTTATAAAACACCTGAACAATTTCTGTAATTCTGAATGCCTGCCAGGACAAGATGCATCAAAACCCAATTTTGCAAGGTCAAGAAGCCCAGACACTCTCAATAAGGTGTAGATTAGCTTCTGAACAGATTTTGAGTCCCAATTGGAGTTCATATAACTTCACGTTTTACCACAAACACTGTTTAGTGAGAAAGCATTCCTACCACTTTTTTTAAATGAAATTTATACATTAAACCTTCATGACTTCCTAAAATTCTTTGATCAATCATTAATTCCTATACAATGACTTTATTTTACAGAACAGGTACTGCTTCTTTCATACACAAATGAAAATCACAGATTCAGTCATAATATATATACATATATATGCATACATATATGTAACAGAAGGGAAACATGTCAGTCACATAGAAGCATATGTTTGTTCACATGATTTTTAGTCTTTATTTGATGTCTAAGCATAATGCTCCTAGGTCTCATACACACAAATACGTACACAAACACTTACACACATAGGCACATGGAAGTAGAATCACTGAATCAACCATATTCAGCATGGGAAAAAAATATACCTATTAAATACATATTTGCACTGACCTCTTTACACATACCCCAATGTTGACATGAAAGAAAGAGTTTCAAGTCAAAGCTTTTGGTAGGACATAGGATCATAGGCTATTAGATTAGAAATGGTCCTTCCAGAACTTCTAGTCAACATTCTTTCATCCTATCTTCATTTTATATGAGGAAGAAAAGGTACTGTGTCATAGCTATTGGGAGAACCAACACAACCTCGCACCTCCTGATTTCCAAGCCGAGTGACTTTTCTCTATGCCATGAAACATGGCTAGAAATCATGTTTGTTTTCTGAGATGAGAAATATTTCTGAAATTATAAAGTCCTTAAGAGTTGTGAAATAAATGATACATTCCAATATAAGTAGAAGTAAATAAGCAAGAGAATAGTTGATTCTTTTGTACTTATCAGTGTTTGACCTTCATGAATCACTAATTCTTTTTTTCCCCTTCTCATCTAAGAAGCCAAATAATTGTATACACATAGAAATAATTCAAAGTTCCCTTCATATTTCATATTTTAGTAAGAAGTTTGAGAAAGAGGTTATTGAAATTACATTTTGAAAAAGATGATTTTATCATTTTCATAGCAGATACAATTAATTGATCAAGAAACTATATTTTCTGGTCCTTGATAAGATAATATGTATTTTTTATAAATGTAGAGAATTGTTGGAATTTTAGAGAGCCTGGAGTGAGTTGACCATACTTTGACCGTTTTCATACTCGCCTGTGGGCCCAGGTATCTTAGGTGAATTTTGCACACACGTCTTCTAGACACCAGGTACAGCATTCTATCAACTAAGCCTACCTGGTTCTCAGTAGAGCTCATAATTATTTTTTCCACAGTGTCTTCATTGTTCATGGAGGAAAGTAATCCTCTGACCACTTATAGAAAAACTCTGCAAGGTTTTCATTGATCTGATTTAGAATTGTAGAAAAATGTACAATTAAATTTCCTGTTTTCAAATAAATCAATCCATTACCATACATCAGAACAAAAATGAGATCTATGATGCATTAACCTTAAAGAAATACATATCTTTTTCTTATATTGGAAAATGTCAAAATTCACAGCCTAGGGAATACATAGCAAAATTATCTACACCAAAATATTGGATAAGGTGACTATCTACTCACAGCTTTGAAGAGTGATGAACAAAAACAAGATTTTAATCATTTTTTGTTTTATTAAAAGGTATCATGAAAATCTTTTCTTTCCTAGAAAATATATTATACTAATTAGCCCACAAATATTTTTGTCTGATATTTGGTCTAACATTTTGTTATTCATAGGCTGACATTGCAACTTATCATATAATCATACACCTTTCTCCTTCACTCTCTTTTGACTGTCAGTCATTTTAATAGTTACTGGCACCTCCCACTGTTGTCACTTCCACTCCCACCATGTGGGGTATGGTGAGTCAATAAAACCTACTTCTCTCACTATGGTGTATAAAATTTTGATGAAGGTAAAATTCTAGGAGAGTCTGTATATCTTGTGTTTATCAAAGTTGCCCTTATGTGGAAAGGGAAGGAAATGATGGGATCCTGCTGACTAGCCAATGTTTTAGGAATGAAAGAAAAGGGATGTCATTGTCTTCCTGGACACATTCAGATTGACATGATTCTCTTTTGTACCTGTGGGTCACCAGAACCCATCCTGGGACTAAAGCTGCTGAGTTCTCTATGTATTTTGTTATTATTATTATTTTACCACTTCCATGTGGTTACCCTGGATAAGTCAGCCTCAGAATAAAGGACTGATTTACCATCATAAGGCAGGTCATTCAATTGCCAAGAAAACCACAAATGGGATCACAGTCAGATGTGCCTGGCACAGACGAACAAAAATATATGCTATATTTTCAAATCAAATGTAAAATCCTTAAAGGCAAAGAATCTACAACACTGCTAGAATAATCTTCTAAACCCAGAGATTTAGTTCTTATCCCACTGTTGAAAAAATAAGTTGCCTGAATAGTCAATTCTTATGCCTGTCATTTGAGGCTCTATAATGACATTGTACTAGTCACTCTGCCTTTCCAGGCTTATCTCAGATTATCATTTTACTGAATTCTGATCTCCGACCCAATTAGTTTATTTATTTATTTTTGTTCTTTCTACACACTATTTACGCCTTCTGCCTCTGGTTATCGTGTCCCCATGCTTGGAATGTTTTCTCTCTCCTTTCTCTATGACCACAATTCTCTGACATAATGAAATAAATATTCACTAAACTTTTAAAGAAGCACATTTAGAAATTAGGTAGAAGTATATAAATTGTGAGTATGGGTTTTGTGATATCTTCAGTCTTCCCTAGAAGTAACCATTACACTGTTCTCAGTGACTATCATATGTTTCTGGGGCTGTTCTTAATTTCAACATTCCAGTCTTTAACTATATGACTCCAAGAAGTTCAGAGAATCCCTGAAGCAAGTAGGGAGATTATAATGGCTCAAACTGGGACCACCATCATGTTAAACAGATTTCTGTCAGCTTAAGAATTTCTGTTCTGGATTCTGTCACAACCTCTGAAGAGGTCCCATAGCTAAATTAAGGTTTATGGCATCATTTAGCAATGGTGAAGACTGATGATTGAAATTATCTAAGTCTTGTGGGGTACAATGGGAGATGTTTTTCTTTATCTAAGCACATCAAGTCAATGTTTGATTTATTGTTGGAATGATATGTCTCACGAATTCTACGAATTTCTCTTTTTTTGAGGATGTTAAGTTCTTTTGAAGAGCAGTATAGAAAGAGATATTATGTTACCTTTTTGGAAATTTCCTTTAAAGGGGGCATTAACTTTCACAAAATACTAAATTAGTCAGCAATATTAGCATCATTTCCCTTTTATTGGCAGTTTGTAAAATAAAATAAAATTTAAGTATAGTATCTTAGGTTATCTATTTAATTTATAGGCATTGAAAAGCATCATATTACTTATAGCAAATAAGCAAATATCTCTCTAAATAGCATAATCTTTATTGTTTAAATGGAGGTAATTATAATGCAGAATCATTAGAAATACATCACACTCTTTTAGGCATGCTTCTCAAAAAGTTGCCCTGACCAAGACCATTTGACAATGATATTATTAATATCATGAATCTAAGCCTTAATTTAACTATTATTCAATTAAGTCCCAGAGATAGGCATGTTCAGTCATAAATTCAGTTTGAATATTTCTTTCTTTCTCACTTGTGCTGTTAAAATCCAGGAGTCTGTGGTATAGTGGAGAGAGAACTTGACTTGGATTCAGGAAGATATTTTGTCTCAGGAATCATCTCTGGGATCTTGAGCAAAATATTCAATTTCTTTGGACCTCAGTTTCTTCAGTTTCTTCATCCATTAAATAAGGCTTGAGGTCCACTCTAGCTCTATATCTATTATCTTAAAATTCACCTAAAGCTTAAACTAGCATTTTGGAGATTCTTGCAAATGAATCTATCCTCTTCCTATCTTCCTTCCAAGTTGTCAATAAGTGTGTGTGTGTGTGTATGTGTGTGTGTATGTGTGTGTGTGAGTGTGTGTTTCTTTTACTATGCCTATTTTCTCTCCCCTCCAAAACTCACTTCTTAATTCCACTGGTAGCTAACTGATAACCTCAAGTGACTTAGTAAATCAAGTCTTTAAATCTTCAGTCTCTAAGAGTATCCAAGCAGCCTTGCCCAACTCAACTTTATAATAGTGTCAGGTTTCTGTAAATGCCTATTTTAAACTTTTTTCCTCCTGATTTTTGGTTGCCCAGGAGGATATATTCCATTTATAACACTGTTGCTATGATACTAACTGCCTCTTGCAATGTTGCTTGACCTAAAGTTGAGTTTTAACAGATCCAATTTAAGATATATGTGGGGGATGGGAGGAATGAAGTGGGAATGGATAGGTCTGTCACTTAATAGATATGTTAATTTAGAAGAATCACTTTCCTTCTTTTGGGACAGATGTTCTCATTTGTTATCTTTTTCCTCCTTTACTTCTCTCCCACTATCCCTCAATTCCCCTCTTTCTCTCTTCTAATTTATAACTATAATTTCATTTCCTTAAGTTACAAGATGAGAAAATTCCCCCTACTATTACAGATGAGCATCTTCTCTGAAATTTATTCTCTTGGATCCCTAGAGAGATTTATGGGGCACTGAGAGATTGTGTGTTGCCCAGACACATAAGGAAAGAGAAGCAGGGAAGGGTACAGGCAATTATTAAACCTGTACTAAGTACTAGAAACTATGCTAAGCACTTTGCCTGAGTCTAACAACAATCCTGAGAGAGAAAAGTTACTTGTATCCTCATTTTACAGTTGAAGAAACTGAATCAGGGAGAAATCATGGAACTTGCCCAGGTTTACATAGCTAGGAAATGTCTCAGGCTGGATTTGAACTTTGATTTTCCTGACACCAAGTCTGGCCCTCTATCCATTATACCACCAATTGCTTCTAGCATAGTAGAATGAGTGCTTAATGTATAACTAGTAGCAACTTGGATTGAAATCCAATCTCACACACCTACTAGTTTATTTCAAATTGGTGAGTTATTAGGGGGCAGCTGGGTTGCTCAGTGGATTGAGAACCAGGCCTAAAGACGGGAGGTCTTGGGTTCAAATCTGACCTCAGATACTTCCTAGCTGTGTGACTCTGGGCAAGTCAATTAATCCTCATTGCTTAGCTCTTACCACTCTTCTGCCTTAGAACCTATACACAGTATTGATTCTAACATGAAGATAAGAGTTAAAAAAACCAATCAGTGAGTTATGTGCCTCAATTCCCTAGATAAATTTGTAAGGTATATAACTACAAATTGTGAGACTCTGCTATATTTACTCTAACAAAGAGTAGTCAGTATATAAATGCTAATTATTATGATGAGGAGGATGATTAGCTATTTTTAAATAACACTGAGTTGAATTTGTGTCAACATTTGGATCTCTCCTCCATTTTGACACTGAACTCTGTATTTATGCTTATTTTTTCATTTGTGCATACTGTGCATTTAGGTTCCTCTTATTCCAATTCATTTTTCATTAAACATAATGCAACCAGATTAATCTTCCTGAAAAGAAACTTTCATTATTGTACATTCTTATTTTAAAAATCCTACCATCCCTCCCCCCAACATATATACAAATTATCTACAAGCTACAATTTGAACTTTTTAATCTTCTCTTCAAAATCCTCCAGAATCTGGCACCAACCCGCCTTTCTAAATTCATCTCATGTTAAACAATTTTTTAATCCTCTCCTGCAGTCAAATTACATTCTCACCAGTGTCTCTGAGCACTTCCTTAGCTTTGTTCACACTATCCTATGGCCTCCCCATCTCTAATGTCCTTATTTCTTCCACTTGATCTGAACTCTGTCCATATATCATGTTCCAGATCAAATCTACTTTAACCATGAAACTATACCTGACCAAAGAACTTATGATGACTACTCTTTTTCTCCCCTGAACTCTCATGGAATGTATTATGCATTTTTATACATTTGTATATATCACTATTTAAAGATTTATGTTGTCTGTCCAATAATTTTGAAAGATTCTTCAACACAAGGAGCAAATTATGAATTTCTCTCTTCTTTCACTAGCTACTTATGCAAAGTTCCTTACAAAAGAGATACTTAATAAGTTTGATTAGCTGAAAAAGGATATTACAAAAGAATGTCAAAATATTACTGAAAACACTAGATACAAATTCATATCATTAGTTTTATCTCTTTTTATCAAAGCATTACAATCCTATGATTATGGATTTAGAGATGGAAGGAAGATTAAAATCCAATTCCATTATTTTACAGGTGTGAAACTGAAGGTCAAAGAAGTTAAATGAATTGCCTGTGGTCACAAAGGAAATAAAATGCTATCTATGTCAAGTCACAAAGAATTTATTTAGAGTTTACTATTTACCAGGAGCTGTGCAAAGTGTTAGGGACACAAAGAAAAATTTAAAAAGTCCCTGCTCCCTGTCTAATGGAGGATAGAACATGCAAATATTATCTACAAAAGCGATGTGTATATGTAGATATGTATATTGTAATGGCCATGATTTTAAGTGGAGTGAAACTGCCTCACAGAATTCAACAGGATCCCCCAGAAATCCAGGAGAGAGGGCTGTTGGAGCATTTAAGAATGTGACTTTAAAAGCCAGGACTCCCATTTTGCAAGGACACTCTTTTGGTATTCAAGGGAGGCTGGAAAGAAGTGTAGGATTGCTCTGTTTGTTAGCTCATCTCTGACCTCAGGGAGCAGGGAGTTGCTTTGCTGTTTACTCCATACAGACTATACCAGGCTGTGTGCACTGGGATAATATCTCACTTGCAATATTTCAACTTATCTCTAGTATAAATAGGTCTTTAATCAAGATTACCTTCACCATATTAAACTTAATAACATTAGATTAAGAGAAAAGTTAGTTTGTGAGGGAGATAGAAGTTAAGTTATTCAAACACATTCCCCTCTCGCAAATATGTATCTAACAAGTTTCCGGAAGATACTAGGTAGCTTGCCTCACCACCAACCCTAAAATTTACCTCCCTTTTCCCGTTTTATCACTGCCATAGCCCTTGTCCTTTACTTCAACAATTAATGCTGCTTCCTTGGTTCATAAGCTAATACATGGTCTTTCTCCTTGGCTCACATACAGATAAACTAGAGGAACTATTGAAATTGGAGCAGTTATGGTCATAGCATCCTGACTTCACACTGTTGCTATATCTAGTGTTACTGTCCTTGTTGTTGTTATTGTTGTTGTATCTAGAATTATAAAAGGTGTGTCTCCTGTTTTTATTATAGTTGTTCCTGTTATTAAAATTAATTTGTGATTTGTAATGACAGTTCCTAACAATGTGGCCTAGTTTGTGACACAGGTAGCAACACTTAACATTGTTGTTGTTACTGCTATAGAATTGTCTTGGTCTACTGTGGCTTTTACGGTTTTGTGTTTGTAAAGCCATGCTTTTAATCTCTTCAATTTCTTTTGTCTTCTTTACCTCGTTGAGCTGTTTCTTCAACTCAGCAATAATATTATCTTTTTTTGGTCATAAGGGACTTTGGTTATTAGTATGTATTTAATTTGTTACTAAGCATAACATGTTATCTTTAATAAAATATGAAATGAATGTATCAACAAAAATAATAATATTATCTTTTTCTTTGTCCTCAGTGGTTTTTGATTGTTTGGGCTCAGTTTCTCTAGACTCATGTACGTAAGAAGCTGTTTTTCTAAGGTCTTCAATAGATAGGGATTCCCACTGTGGGCAATTCAAATGGAAGTATTTTTGAATGGGACTTGCACTTCCCTTTACAAATTGCCTCCTAATTTGCTGGATGTTATCTTCATTCATGTTCCTAAATCCAAGTATGGTCTCTCCAGGTTCTACAAGTCTATCCAAAAATAGGCTTGTGTGCTCATCCTCCTCCTGCCTCAGTTTCTCAAAAGAGATATAAGCATTTGAGTGATGTGCATGGATTCTCATTGTCTCAGCTAAATCTTCTCTACACCTTTTCAAATATATCATATTAGCATGGGATGAGAGTTCTAGGTCCTGGTGTTGCCCTGGCCAAGAGGCTAAGTTGGGGTTGCTCCTACTTTCTGCAATAAATTTTCGCCAGGGGTGTACAGCTCAGGCAAAAGTAGTTCCACGTCTTCAAAAGTTGGATTATAGAGATGCATGGCCTTTTTATAATTTTTGATTGACTTGTGTGGACTTAAATGATACTGTGGGAATCTCCTTTTTAAGATCTCTAGGTCTCTCCCAGAAAATGGCTTGTACCCCTTAACATGTACAATTCCTGAGTCAGGTTGGATAATGGTTCTGTCTGTTATTGGCAATATAAACACAGCTACAGACTCAGCCCCTTTTATCTCTTTTTCATTGTTTGTATCTTTGGCCTTATCTTTGGTATCACCTTGGATTGTCTCCTCAATTAATTCCAGCTGTAAAATGGTCTTAGCATCTAGTTCTTTGCCTTCCCTTATTTGCCTGTTAATCTCAATAAGTAGCTTCACTTGCTCTTTCAGTGTCTCAAGAACTGGGTTGTTGTCCTATGCCTTGCCAAAAGTATGTCCGATTAACATTCCCAGAACCCAATAAGGCTGAAATATTGACACTAATATTGCCCCACCATTTGGTATATATGCCAAGGCTTTCCCAATGGTTATAGTCAGCCATTGGTATGAATCATATATCCTAAACAGCTCCACAAAGAATTGGAGTATTAAAATCAGTCATAAATTATAAAAACATTTCCAAAGACTGTAAAGCAACAAAATACTACTTCCTTCTGTGACTAGCATCCTATTTAGGGAATTAGCCATGATGTAATCTGCTTCTTTAGGTTCAAAAATCTTAGGCTGACTAGCTAAGCTAATACGATGTATAGAAAGTTTTGTTTTGGCTCCACCTATTATTCTTTGGTCCCTAATGAAAAGAGTTCATGGGAAAGGTAAATGAAGTTGAGGTGGTGGACTTATGCTTTAAAATCATTAAAATTCTACTCCTATTGGGTTTCTTCACACCTTTATATACCTACAATAAATTATGTTTACTACAGTACTAAAAAATCTTCACATACAAACCAGTAGCTCTGCTGAGGACATGTAACATAGAACAGTGATCTAATTTTTGGACATTTTTTATTCAAATATTTAGGTAACAGTGACAGAAAAGACAAGTTTGGTTCTGCTTTAATTTTAGAGACTGGGCTATAAAGGGTTTTGTTTTCTGATATTTCAACTCAGTTATCACACAGGCATTTTGTTTTTCTGCTTCAAAGATATAACAGGTACACAGAGCTATGCAGGAAGGTTACAAGAGCTCTGTCTTTAAATTAAATGTTAAATTAACTGAAAATATTCCAGTCTAATCAGTCCTAGTGAACCTAACACAGTCAGGATGTCTAATGTAGACAGTCAGAAACAGGGCAAAAATATCTATGTAACTTGAGTATATATTACTGCCTTTTAAAAAAGTTTTATAATTCTGACTGAACAATAATTTCATGAGGATATCACTCCTTGGTCTACATTTCTCAGGTTTAATTATCCTTTTTATTTGTTTCTTGGGTACTATTTCATTTTTTAAAAACCCATCTTTATGACAATTAACTTGGTTCTTCTATATTTCAAAAGGTCTTTCCCAATAAGAGATTATCTAATGGTACAGTGGTAAAAAAGAACTGTTACAGATATGGCCATGCAGAAAGACAAAGGGTTCAGTCTTGCCCATGTCCTCACTTATGGCAATTAAGAGGTACGAGTCAGCATGGAATGCTATTGTTGTCCTGAGAGGTAGATAAAGTTCCTAAATATCAAGTCTATAACTAAGAAACACTAAGTTTCTCCTGTGTGGTAGAGAGAATATGCTTGCAGTGGAATGGCTTATGGCATTTGGCATTGGTCAGGGAAGGGTAATACTGCCTTTAGTTGTGGTAGGCAAAACAAAGACCAATCATGGATCCAACCAGCACGTCTTGCCAGTGGTTTTTGTAATCACAGGTTCAGGAAAGAGCAATGACCACTGCAAAGAGGAGAGGTGACAGAAAGGCACAGAGCTGCCAGGATTGTCCACAGCCTTGTGGACGGAAGCAATGCAACTTCCCCACCAGGTAGAAGGATGTGAAGGCCAGTCCAGCAAATGCAACTTCCCATGATCAGCTTTACTGTGTTGCTGAAGAATCCATTTAAAGCAAGGGTAAGGCTGACAGCCAGGCAGGCTTGCTTGGTGTCAGCCCCATTTGCTTTAAACATAGGCTTGGTGGGGAAGTGGTCATTCTCCAAGTAGGAGTTGTGGTAGAGCCACATCTCTTCAAGCTGGATGAGCCTCTGGAAAGGTGGTAGAAGTTCCATCACCACAAAGGCCATGAAGAGTACAATCCTCACACCAACTTTGGGTCCCAGAGTGGCCACTGCTGCTGCTGCTGTTATAGCCTTCCCCATTGAACTCTTTTCATTAGGGACCATATTTTTTTCACAAATTTCTCAGAATTCTTCAGGATCATTGTATTGCTGTTAGTAGCAAAGCCTTTCACATTTGATAATTCCCCTATATGGCTTAAACAGAAAAAAATTAAAGGAGCCTACAGCGCTATCCCTTAGTGCAGGGTTAGATGTGGTTTGGCAACTCCATTGTTTATATCCTCTCCTAAGTCATAGTTCAAAGATAGAGAAGAGTGCTTTCAGGAATGAGAGAAGAAAAGAAAGGAAAAGCCCCAGATGTAGATCTTAAAACAGCAATGTGAAAAAAACTAAAGTTTGGGATAGTACCCTGCCCATGCCAAGAACAGCTACCTACTTTAACATAAAAATCAAAGTAAAGAAATAAACTGACAAAAAGAGCAAACAACAACAACAACAACAACAACAACAATCTATTCTGCTGATAGGGAAGATCAAAATACAAATTCAGAAGAAGAAAATGATGTCAAAACAACTACATGCAAAGCATCAAAGGGAAATATAGGAACTGACAGAGGCCCAAGAAGAATTCCTAGAATAGGTAAAAAACATGATTTTCAAAATCAAATAAAAATTGGAGAGGCAAAATTGGCAAAGGAAATGAAAACAGTGCAAGGTAATTATGAAAAGACTATTAATAAGGGGGCAGCTGGGTGGCTCAGTGGAGTGAGAGTCAGGCCTAGAGACAGGAGGTCCTAGGTTCAAACCCGGCCTCAGCCACTTCCCAGCTGTGTGACCCTGGGCAAGTCACTTGACCCCCATTGCCCACCCTTTCCACTCTTCCACCTATGAGACAATACACCGAGATTAAGGGTTAAAAAAAAGACTATTAATAGCTTGGTTTTTTAAAAGGCACAAAAATGCTTAAAAAATTAACTCATATAAAAAACCAGAGCTGTTTAAGTGGTAAAAAAAAAGGTAAAAAAAACTACACTGACAAAAAAAACTTTCTTAAAAAGCAGAATTGTCCAAATTGAAATATAGGTACAAAAGCTTAATGAAGAAAATAATTTAAGATCAGAATTGAAAAAATAGAAGCTAATGACTCCATGAGATTTCCAGAAATAATAAAAAAAATTAAAGGAATGAAAAACTAAATAAAATGTGAAATATTCCATTGGAAAAGCATCTGATGTGGAAATAGATTGCTGAAAGGTATTTAATAATTATTGAACTACCTGAAACCATGATCAAAGAACCTAGACTTCACATTTCAAGAAATTTTCAAAAAAATCTGTCCTGATATTCAAGCACCTAGTAAAATGGAAAGAATCTGCAAATCTCCTCAGAAGCCTCTAAATGAAATCTCCCTGAAATATTACAGCCAGATTCCTGAGGATTACAATCAAGAATAATCTACCCAGCAAAACTGAATACAATCCTTCAGGGTAAAAATACATATTTTTTGAAATGGAGAACTTTCAAGGATTCTTGATTAGAAGACCAGACATGACTAGAAAAATAACTTTTAAAAAATAAGAAAAGAGAAACATAAAAAGATTTTAAAAAGGAAATCTTGACAAATACAATAGGATGAAATTGCATACATTCCTCTATGGGAGGATAACACTTGAAACTCCTAGATAGTGTATCATTTTTAGGTTTTTTTTAGGGTAGTGAAGACTTTATATACCCAGAGGGGAAAGGAGTGAGTCAATTACTTTGGGATGATCTCAAAAATGGACAAGTGAGATAGAGGGAAGCATTGTTATAAAAGGAAAAGGAGAGGAAGAATGTACTCTAAAATTGTCCATACACTTCAACCTGGCAATGTCATTAGTAGGTCTGTATACCAAAGAAATAAGGGGGAAATGTCCTCTTTGTTCAAAATGTGTATAAAAATATTTATAGCAACTTTTTTGTGGAAACAAAAAACTGGAAATTGAGGGGATGCCCATAAATTGGGAAAGAATTGAATAAGCTGTGATTAAGATATGATTGTGGTGAAATACTATGATTGTGATGGAATACTATTGTGATTTAAAGAAATGGCAAGAGGACGCTTTCAGAAAAAAAAAGCTTGGGAAGAAATAAGAACTGTTGAAAAGTTGAGTAAACAAAATAAGAGAATACTGTATATAGTAACAGTAATACTGTATGATGATCAACTGTGAAAGACATAGCTACTCTTATTAGACAATGATCCAAAGAACCTTAGATAAAATATTCTATTCACCGCCACAGAGAGGACTGATGGACTCAGTGCACATTGAAGTATACTTTTTTTGCTTTAGTATTTTTCTTACATTTCTGTGTATATGTGTGTCTTCCACATGACTGATATAGAAATGTTTTTTATGTATGACTTCACAAGTATAACTGATATATTACTCATCTTCTCAATGGATGGGGAAAGACAGGAAAGCTGAAAAGAATTTGCAATGCAACATTTTAAAAAATATGAATGTTAAAATTTTTTAATTAATTGGGCAATATTTAACGAAATATAATTGGAAAAAATAAGTAGTTAATGATTTAATTTATGGAATTCTAATTGTGGTAGTTATGCTATATAACAGTGATGGAGAACCTATGACACAAGTGCCAGAGATAGCATGCATAGACCACTCTGTGGGCACACATACCAAGGATCCAGTGCCCCAAGGACCCAGTGCCCCCAGGTCCCAGTGCCCCTGTCCCTGAAGCACTAAGTTTGCCAGAGCTCCTCCCCTCCCCCTCTCCCCAGTAAGAGTTAGTAAGCAGCTCTCTTCAAGACAGTATCCCTTTCAGGACAAGATTGTTTCATCCCATTCATAATACAATGGCCTCTTAATTACCCTTGGCCTGAATGAGACAGAAACAACTTATGTTTTTACTGTCAGAAGCAATCACTGTCTTTACTATACAAAGTATTTTGGAGATTTGTGGATGTGTCTTTTCAGTTTGTACTTTAAAATGTTCAAAACTGTAGTCTAGTGATTTAGGAATAAGTTTTAAGAACCCAAAGCTAGGCTAATAGCATCTTCAATGTTTTACAGATAGATCCCTTCCCTAGTTTCTTTCTCAAGGAAACTTGGCCTTAATTTGCATTCTTAGTCCCTTTACTTCTTACTAGCCTGTTCAATTTACATTCAAAGACCTGCTTGCCTGAGGGAGAAAAGGTGGGCTAGAAGCTATGGAAAACACAATAGTGACTTGTCAGAGGTAGCAATCTCCCACTCAGCCCTGCTTCCAAATTAAAACCATACTTCAACCCTTGACCACTTGTTAAAAGGTTAATTTGGAGGATACCCACTTCAGGAAGACTGCAACATGATGGGGTGAATGTGTCAGGATGATGTCATTTAATCTGAGTGCTATGTTTTCCACGGGATTTTCCTGTAAACTGGGGAATTTTTGCTTTTTTCCCCCCTAGGTCTAAAGGATCATAACTCACTTACTTAAAGGGGAGCAGAGTGCCTGCGCCCTTTACCTCTCCCTCTCCTCAAGCCCAAGCCTGACTCCATCACCTGTCCCCCTGCCCAGCAATCCAGTGGGAGTGCTCCCTCTCCTGGGTGTAATAAGGGGTGGGGTCAGGCACTCCATTTCTAGAAGGTTCCCCATCACTGCTATATTACACTCCATCACTGTGAGCTATCAATTAGTGAAAATTGAAATATTATTCCTAGTGGAACTGCAGGATCAAATTCCCAAGAGACTCTGGTCACAACTTTTACTTTCACAACACTTTCTAAAGAGACTTTATGTACAGATGGTCAAAATTTTTCTTCCTTCTTCTGGATGTACTATATTGTTGATTCATTAACATTAAACTTACAGCCATCAGCACTGTCATTCATGCCTGAATGAAGTTTACATGCATATATTTTCTCTGCCAGGCACATCACCACTTTCCTTCTTGTGCTAAGGAATACTAGACAACACTTAACCATTATGCTTGGGCACAACAAAATCAACAACAAAAAGCACAAAAATTTGAAAAGTGGTATAAATAGAATGGAAAAAGACATTTGTTTACATTGTGAGAGATGAAAAAAGAAAGCAGAGTTTTGCCTTGTTTGAATTAAGCTGGAATCATCTATTTCATGTAGCTGAAAATTTCACCCATTTTGATCATGTCTATGAATGACCACAAAAGAGCCATAAATATTTATTTCAGGTTTACAAAAATATTTTATCAAGTAAGTGAATTCACAGATACAGAATTCACAAATATTATCAACTACATTTGATTTTTACATGTCTATGTCTGGGATTATATAAATTAATGTAACAAATGAAATATAGATGTTGCATAAATGTTTATTTAAATAACATTATGGTGATTATTTCATACAGCCCCCCTCATTTTTATGTAAGTGGAAACTGAGACCCAAACAGATTAAAAGTCATTTTCAAATCTGAATTTCCAGATCAAATAAAGAAATGACTGAGTCAATGTGACATACTCTGGGGGTGGGAGGGATGCTTGCTTAGGATAGTGAAATATATATCTTGGTCTGAACTCTAAAATGTAAGTACTTGAGGGCAGCGACTATGTCTCTCAATGCAGTTCTCCTTTCTTTTGGTAAAAAAAAAATTATTTTTTATATGATTGATGAATATGCTGATGATCATTATAAAACTGATGATGAAAATCAAGTATATAATAAGCAATATTTATGTAAGAATTGTAAGATGATTTTTATATACTATATTAATTCATGTCAGGGTCCTGGATTAAAGAGACTCCAACCATTTTGTTAACCTTTACATTACGTTTGTTCTTAAGAACACCATGAAAATCTCCCCCCAATAAAACCTGATTAGTAGATAAGGATTTTCCTGCTGGATACATGACTACCTCCCTATACTTTATGGGAGGTAGGAGGTTTTGAAGTCTTAATGGACAACCTCTTTATCAATTAGAGATATCTTGGAATGTCCAAAGGAGAGATTGACTAATGAGCTCCCAAATTTTTTATATGGACCAACATGAAAAGAACCTCCTACTTTTTTATCATTGATAGTATCATTGAGCTATTGATTTATTGGTTAAATGCTAGCCTAATCAGTAAATTCATATTCTTAACCCAAAACCAGCCTTGTGAATATTTTAATCATCACAGAGTATTATGACAAGGGGAAGAGAGTTTTGCATTTTTGTTCCAGTAATCAAAGGAAGTGTACAATAGAACACTTTTAGAAACACATGATAAATATTATGGCAGTATACATTTTAATCTATCTAGTTACTTTTCAGTTATTTTCTTAATTTTAAATTGTGCTTTTAACAAATCATTGAAGCACATTTCTATGATGTGAACTTTGATTACAGTGAAATTTTATTCAAATCTTAAAAAAGGTCATATTATATAATGCTTTTAAATGTAGAATATAAGTAAGGAAATGCACTGTAAGTTAAAAGCCCTGGCACAACTAAGTCAAGGAAATGTAATTTTGGAATTAATTTTAAAGACTTTAAATCCAGACTAAATCTCTCTCTCTCTCTCTCTCTCTCTCTCTCTCTCTCTCTCTCTCCCCTTCTCCCTCTCTCTCTCTCACACACAGACACAGACACACTCTCTCACTATCTCCCTCTCACTCACACACACATACACACACACACTCACATACATAACGTTTTTCATAATTTACAAGACACTTTTATGTCAAAGAAGGATGTACTAAATATTAAGGAAACGAATTATCTGAATAAAAAGTAAAATGTGGAACTAACATCTGAAAACACTCCCCTCCCTCAAAAAAAGGACTCTACTTCACACACTAAATATATTATTTGATTTTCAATTCCTTAAGAAACAGTTCAGTCTTAATAATGCCAATTCTCAGATAGCATTTTCTAAACAACAAAAAAGTATTCTATGTCACATAAACAATTTCCTTTCTCAGCCTTTATTCTTATGAATTCACAAAACAAAATGTATCTATTCTTAAATCATGTTATTTTTTAGATATTACTTTGAATTTATATAAAACAAATAGTCTGCCAAAATATCTAGTGGCACATTTACTTAAACCACATTTCTCCATATTTAAAACTAAAAGCATCTCAAAAGCTACTATCCTGAATGAATTTTAAAATGCCTATTTGCTGAATTCTGCTTGGAATATACCATTTATACTAGGCAATGAATAAGCTTATTCCTCAATGGGTAAGTTGAACTAGATATAAACAAATAGTTATGAACAACAACTACAATTTCCAAAAGAATTGTAATTTACTAAAAGATAAAAGACTCCTTCATATCACTAATAATAAAACAAATGCCAAAGAAAAAATTCTCAGGCTTTGTCCCAAATCCAGCAAATTGCCAAAAATAAACAAAGTTGAAGGTAGTCAGTGTTTGAGGGGCATAAGGAAAAAAGTTTCTCTAAGGCACTATTGGTCCAACCATTCTAAGGAGTACTTTAGAATTGTGCCATAAAATGATTTAAATCTCCATTCATTTTTTGGACAAGAAACCCACTGATAGGCATATATCCCAGTGAAGTCTAAGATAAGAAAAACAGTCTCAATTCTGAAGGTATAGCCTTGGGGAGAATAGGCACTCTTCATTTCTATAGTAATATGTGAACAGATGATTTATTTTAGTGATAAATGTGTATATGAAAAAGGAAAATCAGAAAAACAAAAAAATCTAAAAATACATTTTAAAACAACTATATGAAATATATTCAAAATCATTAATATTGTAAAAAATGAATAGTAACTCTCCTAAGAGCTTTCACCTCATACCCCTCAGACTGGCCAAGACGAACTGAATAGAAAACAAAAATGCTAGAAAGGCTGTGTGAAAATTAATGCACTATTACAATAATGAACTTTTGCTGTTACTATGAATTGGTTTCACCAATCTAGATAGCAAACTATAACAATTGTTTAATAGTTACTAAATTCCACGTACCCTTTGACCCCATGATACCATAGTTTATCCTGAAGATAACAAAAAAGAATAAGAAAAATGACCCATGTAGATGAACATTTTTCTCATAGTGGCCCTAAACTTAAAATTAAGGAAGTGCATCAATTTCAGAAGGGCTGAAAAAAAAAGTATGGTCTATCTTTGTAATAGAATACTGCTGCCATATAAGAAATGGGAAAAAAGTATGGTTTCAAGAAATCTTGCATGAATTAATATGATATACAATGAATAGAAGCAGAATATTTTTGTAAATGAATATTAACTTTGCAAGGAAAAATGACTAACAGAATTAAGAACTCTGAAATTCTAAGAATTCTTTTTTCCCCATATGATTTTGTTAGTATTCAGCAAGAATGGATATTGACTGTTGTTATCTTTAAAGATGAACACGAATGCAGATGATGTCATGTGATTTATTACTTGATTATTTGGGTATATTATTTGGTGTTTTGTTTTTATAAGATTATTTACTTACAAAAATGAATTATATGGAAATACGCTTTGCTTGATAATATATTTAAAACCCAGACTGAATTATTTGTCAACTAGAGGAGGAGGAAAGAATAAGGTGGGGAGACAACACGGATCATATAATTTTGAAAAACTTAAAAAAACCGCATACGAAGTGGATGAGTAAAATGACAAATACAGCTATCCTTTACCAGAAATTCTGTGATGATTATTTACATAGTTCTTTCTTCTCCACTATATTTTCAAATATGATAGACTTGCCAATTTCCGAAGATTAACTCTTAACAGATGTAAACCTCATGCTAGCTACAAACACTGGCTAAAGAATGAAAGAACATAGCTGAGTTCAGCTCTATTACTCTAAAAAATTTTATTCTAAAAAATGGCCTAAAAGCAAAGGACTGCACTTGGATTGCCATTAGACAGATACTAAAAGCCAAAATTGAACACAGTGAAATTGGGCAAAGAAAAATTAACTAATGAAAACAGCACTAATGATGTAGTATGGTCTAGTAGAAAGAGGACTGGATATGGGAAAAGAAATAGTTTCAAATTTTGACTGACTTCATAATCTTAATGAGATACATAAATTTTCTAAGTCGCCATTTTACTTATAAAGTGAGATTCAGTTTATTAAGTTGTTTTTGAAGAAATCTCTCAGGAAAAGAGATTTAGAGCCAAAAATACACCTAACCATCCATCTACTATGTCCATATTATTTTACAGAAAAGAAAACTGAGATCTTTTGTGATTATACAAATTGTACATTTAAGTTGTACAGTTAAGTTAATGTGTAATTGTTTTTATCAATTGCAAACTTTATTGATTTATTCAAATTCCTCTTCTATATAGGGTTAATTATACTTAAATTATAAATCCTACTAATCAAAGGACCTTTGTCACCTTCCCTAAAGATGATCTTACTTGAATCCAACAGATTTTAATATAAAACCAAAAACACTTTTGACTGAAAAGGAAGTGGTAATCACAATGATTTGTCTGTTCCTATCCTAGGTATGAGAATAACTATATTAATTTAGATTAATGTGGAAAGAATAAGAGGGTCATTCAGTCATTTCAGTCATGTCTGATTCAGTGACCCCATTTGGGGTTTTCTTAGCAAACATTCTAGAGTTGTTTGCAATTTCCTTCTCCAGCTCATTTTATTGAGGAAACCTCTAGCAAACAGTGGTTAAATAACTTGACCGGATGCATGCAACTAGTAAGTGTCTGAAGTCAAATTTGAACTCAGAAAGATGAGTCTTCTTGACTCCAGGCACCGTGTACCATAAAGAAGGTTAGATAAGCAACAGTTGGGGAAAGAAATGAAAAAAAAGTCAAAGGATAACAATAAATTACTCTTGTTCATTTGGTCATAAAGTTTCCAAATTAAACATGCTAATACAGAGCAAAAATTTTCTCCTTGTAAATAAATTTGACTTTTGTGACAACAAGTTTCATAAAAAATGGACTATTTTTTGTTCCTGTGATATTAAGGAAGAAATTGGAATAAATATATTTATGGTGAAAGAACTTTAACATGGAAGAGACTTTGGAAATCCTCTAGACAAATTACACTCATTTATAGAAAATAAAAGTTATCCATAAGTCTTTCTCCATAACCAAATGGCTAGCTAGTGAGAAATATAGCTGGGGTTAGGATTGAGTTTCTTGACTATGATTTTAGTGATCTAGAAACTAAATAATATGGCCAACTGGTATATATCATTTTACCTAGATTCATGAACATTTACAAAGGTAATGTACCAAGTATTTTAGAACCACAGCACATATCCAAGAGAAAAAAATCCTTCTGCCCAAAGGTGCTACTGAAAATTTATTCTGGTCCCTGGAGTGTGATCGACGGCTGCCAAGTGGGAAAGTTAAATACTTCACAAATGTACTGCAGCTGTAGCTGAGAGGTAGGTTTTGATGTGTCTAAGATGCTAATGGATTTGGCAACTTTAAATTATTTCATTGCCATTTCACCATAATTACACTGGAGACTTTCTTAAGAAAGTTAGATTTTTTTTCCTTTCAAAAAATTCTTTATTTTTTTAGTATAATTTTTATTGTGCTTTTTAAAATTTCTATTTTACTTTTAACTTAATCATCATCAATAAAAACGTACATTTCAATATGCAAAAAAGAACAAAAAGATGGTAACAATAAGAAAAGCTAAACCAATCTTGTACATTGTGTTACTTCAAAGAGCATATTAAATTTTAGAAGATAGCAAAGGAATTGCCCTTTTTGAATCCTCTTCTGAACTTCTCATTTCATTTTGATATCATTTAACATTTTGTTGTTGCTCTTTTCTTTCTTAAAAGAATGTTTATCTCCCACTATGCATTGATTCTATCTTTTGTGAGTGCTATTACTATTCTGGATTCTGCTGCTGCATCCTAAGTTAAAAACATCAAGAATCACACAAGCATAGTGCAAGATGGCATGCTGGGAAACGTGCAGGATAAAGAGTCAGCAAAATCAGGTTCTAGGTCTGGCTCTGCCTCTATGCCTTCACAGCTTGCTGAACCTCAGGTGTCTGTAAAATGAGAACATCAGACTACTACATAAGTGTCTTCCATGCCCAAATATACTAAAGATGGGTAAAATGGTTAAATTTTCTAATGCATTTTATTCTACCCTCTGTAGCTCAGGAGCTGAAATCAAATATAAAAAAAATCAGGAGGAAGAATAGAGGGGTTTGCCCCATAGAGGGAAGAGAAAGAGCTAGGGCATGCATGTGTCTATGTGTGCATCCATGTGTATGTGTTTATGTTTATGGGGTTTAAATAAGGCAATTAAAACTTTGTACACCAGTTTGTTTTTAAATGTCATATTCTTCTGTGGATTCATAGATTAACAGTTGGGAAATTATTTATACATATATACATGTATACATACGTATGTATGTGTGTATGCATGCATGCATACACATATATGTGCATTGTATGGTATATATGTGCATGTGCAAATATACATAGATATATAGATATGTGAGTGTATATAGACATATATACAGGAGTGTCCCAGGTTGAATGCTAGCTGGTGCAACAGCAAGAGGGTTGGGTCTGGAGTTAGGAAGTCTCCTCTTCCTGAGTTCAAATCTGACTTCAAACACTTACTAGCTGTGTGACTCTGGGCAAATCACTTATCCTTGTCTGCCTCTATTTCTTCATCTGTAAAATTATTTGAAGAAGGAAATGGCAAAGCACTCTAGTATCTTTGCCAAGAAAATCCCAAATAGGGTCATGAAGAGTAGGTTGGATATGACTGGAATGATTGATCAACAATAAACAACAAATGTTTAACTTTTTGTTAATGTTTAACAAATGGTTAACTTTTTGTACCAAAAGCCATATTAATGGGAAGGTAAATTTTTGCAGTTGAGTACCTGGGAAGTAGGGTGTTAAATAAATAATGTCACAAGCTGGTGGGTTATGAAGTGAATAGATAGAAAGCAAAAAGTGAAGTGTGGGTCTTGGATACCATTAATAATAATTTTTCATTATGCATGTAGCTTCATTAACCCCAAAAGACAAGGTGTTAGGATGAGAATATTAATTGCATCCAATGTTGAAAGAAAAAAAAACACAAAATTTTCATTATGCACCCTTGTTAAAGAGATCAAAAAATAGAATTAAAGGACCTGTGGAGTAACCTAGTTCCAAACTTTTATTTTATAGTTGAGGAAACTTGTGCTCAGAAAACAAGAATAACTTGCTCAATAACATTGGTAGTAAGTGACAAAAGCAGGATTCATATTTAGATGATCTACATTTCTACTACACCATGCTAAACTACTTTTGCCATGCTGCTTGTCCGTGTTTATCTTTTATTGGCTTCTTTATTTAATTAATTAATTTAGAATATTTTCCATGGTTATATGATTCATGTTCTATCCCTCTCCTCCTGCAATCTCCTCTCCCATAGCCAACAAGCAATTCCACTGAGTCTTACATGTGTCATTGATTAAGACTTATTTCCACATTATTAATATTTGCATTAGGGTGATCTCTTAGAGTCTACATCCCCATCATAACCCCATTAAACCATGTGACAAAGCAGTTGTTTTTCTTCTGTGTTTCCGCTCCCACAGTTCTTTCTCTGGATGTGAATAGCATCTTTCTCATAAGTCCCTCAGAATTGTCCTGGATCATTCTTCTCCTGGGTCACTCCATGGCCTAGGTTGGTATTCTCTTCTTTTTTCTCTTGCTTTTTCCTTCACGAAACCCAGAAGTTAGATATCATCAGTGACCCCAGAAGTAGATGACAAAGACAGTGAGTACTACTAGCTTGGAGGCATCAGAAAACATTAACAGACTACTTAATACAATTCTGCACACAGCTTAAGGCTGGGACTCTGCTTAGATCGTATGTGGTAGAGCTATATTCTTCAGCTTCTCATCTCTCACATGTTGTTGCTCTTTCCTTCCGACTTAACTCCAATGCCAGAGACTAAGGGCATTTTCAAATGAGTAATTGAGGGATCAGAAGAAATCTTGGCAGACATTTTCAAAGCATCCATGCCCACAGCTAGTCCTACCACCTGTACTTGGCCCCTAGCTGAACCCATACTAGCTCTCAGCACGGACCACCTGGTGGCTCCAAAACGGTGAATTATCATATTCGACTTGGGTGATCAGTAAACTTTGCCAGCTGGGTGAATAACAACTACTGAAAAATGCATACTGCAGAAGAATGATTTTTTTTAAAAAAGACACCTTATAGAAGAATCTCATGAAAGCACATTTAACACATTCAAAGGCTTTTATTCCTATTTTACTTCTCATTTTCATTTGTATATTTAATTTTCTTTGGAAAATGCCATAGGTTCACTGTACTACCAAAATACCACATATAAATGCACAATGTCCTACTTCCTCTGCTGCTTCTGCTCATCAAGCCCTACAGCTCACCCCCTAGTAGCATCTGTTTATATTCTAAAAAGGCAAGAACAGAGGAGCCAATTTTCTCATAAAAAAGAAGAGTAGGTGAAAATGATAACTAATTCTAGCAACATGAAGAATGATCAGATCTCAGTGAACATAGTACCTTGGTAAATCAAGACAAAGCCATTAAAATTATTGTTAAAAATTCATTTGAGCAACAAATCTTTAGACACATTCATTGCATTAGCCTCTAGGTGCTTGTACAATCTAATATATAAAGCCATAACAGAAAAGAGGTATGAATTTTAAGCTTATAAAATGTGCTCGCATATATTATTTGCTTATTGAATTCATTAAAATTGCATATGTTGTATAGATCATAACCTGAAAAAAGTATATCCCTGTAGACATCATATACATATAATCTCTTATTTGTAGATTAAAAGAAACTTAAAGGCTTGAGATACAATATATTCCAGATATATGCAACTTTCCTATTGCTGAGAGGTTAAAGAGCTGAAGTCCTAACTTTGTCAAGATTGGAATCATAGAATCATCGCTTGACCGCCTGTATGACCATTGACAAGTCACTTTGCCTTGAACCTCAGTTTCCTCTTCTGTAAGGAAAGGATAATAGTACTTTTATTGTTAGTTTGCAAGGTTGTTGTGGGAAAGAACCTTTGCAAAACTTAAAGTGTAATATGAAAATCAATATGGTAGTTGTATTCAGAATTACTGCCTTTGGGTTAGTAGTAGTAGTGGTGGTGGTGGTGGTGGTGGTGGTAGTAATAGCTAAACATTTACATAACAATATGTGAAAGGCACTGGGATAAATGCTTTTCAAATAGAGCATTTGATCTTCATAACAACCCTGGGAGTTTAGGGGTCATTATTATTTCCATTTTACAGATTAAGAATCTGAGACAGAGGTAAATAAACTTCCCAGGGTCACACACACACACACACACACACACACACACACACACACACACACACTAAGCCATGTTAGTAATAATAGAAAAAGAAGAAGGAATAATGTTGTAATAGCAGCATCCACAGCATCAGCATCTGTAGAGCAAGACTCACCGATGCTTATAGGGAACAAGAACACAGTTTAAGAATAAGCAATATAGAAAAAAAAAAATAGAAGGTGATCATTAAGGACCTAACAGTACCCAAGTACCACTCGGTGGTATCTGAACTTTATGCTGCTCATTCCTTACATAACTGGTCCAATTGCTAACATCATAAGTATATCACAACATCGATAGAGCTAGATGGTTTTCTTGGCAGAGCATTTTACTTGGAATCATGAAGATCAGGTATTTATGAACAGTGTGCCCTTGGACAAAGTATTTAATTTGTAGCAGGAGCATAAAATGATAGAAATAAAACATTATACCTCACTGGATTAAAAAATGCTTTGCAAAATTTAGAGTGCTATATAAATGTTAGCTATTATTATCAGATAATAGGTTTAGAATTGTAGAATAAATCTTTAAAAGAAGTTTTTTCACCTTTCAAAAAAGGGAAATGATTGTCATGTAACAGTTGTTCATTTGCCATGCTTATTTAATTTGTCTCAAGCATCAAAGAAGCTTTTTCCTCTCAAACCCTACAAACTTAAAATGTCATTTTTAATGGTTATTTTATTATAAACCTTGTACCAGTAGCTCTTACATGATATGAAAGGCCCATATGTACATCTTGGGAAATTTCTCATTCCTTTAGTTTCTTGAATAATCAAATGATCTGGGAAATTAACTGCCTGATACAGCCACCCTTGAAAGGATAAGGTTCACAAGGCTCCAAAGGGGGTAGAGGAGGAGAGAAGAGTGTACTTATATATGCACAGAAAATCAATATATTTAATAGCAGAACTGTGAATGAATACTTGCCTATGAACAATCCTTCCTTGAAAACCTGAAGAGACTAATAGCATCATAGAACTCTTTTTAAAAGAGTAAACATCTCAAAGGCTACCTAGTTTTAGTCTCTACCTTGTCAGTACTCTCTCCAGTATCTCCAATGAGTGACTAACTAGACAGCTAGAAGATACCTTTCACATCCTCCAAGGTCCCTTTCAGATCTATCTCTATAATTCTGTGATCTCTCTCAGTAATTTTCAGGCACTAGTCCACTCAAGTTCATACTCTGATTAGAGTTCTCAGTAATTGCTTCCTCTAATGTATCTGTTATTGAGGTTCTCCAAAACTTCAGCATGAGGCACCAGTAGTCACTCTAGTGTACCTCTTGATGCAACAATCAATTAGTTGTGCCCAGGCTTTATTTCTCCCTGTCTAATTCACAGAACTTTTCCCAGACATCAGAAATATTCAGTCCGCTCTTCTTCTAGGTTGTCCTCCATTCCCAATAGCAGCTTCTGCCAGGATGAATTTCATGGTCTGATATCTTTCTCTGCAAATATATGGGTCAGTCTCCTTCCTATGTAAGTATTCCCTTTAGCTCTAGAATCTTGGCAGTGCCTGCTAATTACCCTCCAATTTTCCTTTGGATCTGAAATGTCTTTCAGGGGCCAACTGAATGGAGTTATTCCAAAGACGTGAGGCTACTTCCCTTTGTATCTAATGTAGGGAGGATGGGACTCTAGATGTGTGTCTGTGTAGTAATAGTATGCAGGGCAGGGTGAAGGATAAATGAGAGCAACCAAGAATACCCCTTTTCATTTCTTCATATTGTGGAGGAGAAAATGTTGATGTCATTGCTATACTATAAAAATATAACTATTAAACATTGTATATTTATAGATTAACTATTAAAATAAGTCTTGATTTAGCAAGTTTTAAAAGAAATAAACATCAAAATACAATCTGGTGTTTTTCTCAAGAAAGTTTTAATTTGTTCTAACAATAATGATCTTATATGCAGGCCTAGATTAGAATGGTATAATTGGATGGTAGTAGGAAAGAATGTCAGATATCATCTAGTTCAAGCTTTTCATTTTACAGATGAGGAAACTGAGGTCTAAGGAAAAGTAGCTAGAGTGTTAAAGCAAGAACATGGATACCTGTTTTTGACTCCCAAGCCCAGTGCTCTTCACATTATGATCAACTGACTTTCAATTCATCTTGTTTCTTTAAATTGGGACAGAGACTAGACCTATAAATTAATTAGGAAAAGTGAACTCCAGAATGAGGAAACTCTCAATCTGATACAACTTTATAGAATCACTGAGAGACTAAGTAAGTTGTTTTGGGTCACAAAACTAATATACTAACATGATAACAAATGCAAATATTAATGTGAATACTATGAGTAGAATAAATTACATAAACACCTTTTCTGAAGCAGGTAAAGCTTTACAAAATTCTTCACAGCTGTACCATCTCATTTGATCCACACAACTCTGTTAGGTAGGTACTATTATTATTTGCATTTTGTATTTGAGAAAACTAAAGCAGAGAGGTAGAGTAACCTGACCTGAGTTGCATAACTATTAATTATCTGTGGCAGGATTTAAACTCAGGCTACCTGACTCCAGGTTCAGTATCAGGATTTGAACTCAAATCTTCCTGATTTCGAGGCCTACTCTATAGCCATTGTCCTATTCTGTCTCTCTCTTTTAATTTAATATGGAATCAAAAACATCCTAGAGCTTGTATGTAATTTTGGATCATTTCAACATCTGAACTCCAATTGTTTTATCTTTTAGAGAATATGTATGGAAACTTTCACTTAAAGAATGTGTTCTAAAAATACCTTAATTCTCCCATTTGGCAAATGGTCAAAGGATATGAACAAGTAATTTTCAGATGAAAAAAAATTAAAACTGTCTTTAGTTATAAAAATGCTCTAAGTCACTACTAAATAGACAAATGCAAATTAAAACAATGCTGAATTACTATTTCACAACCACCAGACCATACAACATTGTAAAAAAGGAAAATGATGAATGTTGGAGAGGACATGGAAAAACTGGGACACAAATATATCTATGAACTGATATAATCATTATGGAGAGCAATTTGGAACTATTCTCAAAAGGCCATCAAATTTTACATTTTTACATATCCTTACGTAGTACAATTGCTATGTCTATATCCCAACAGATTAAAGCTAGGAGAGAAGGATCTACTGGTGCAAAATACTTATAACAACTCTTTTAGTAGTGGCAAAGAACTGGAAACTGAAAATATGTGCTTCAGTTTAGGAATAGCTGAACAAGTTGTCGAGGCTGTTTGTAATAAAATACTCTCATGCCAGAAGAAATGTCAAACAAGATGATCACAAAACAAATAAAAATAAGAACCTGGAAAAACTTAAATGAAGTGTGCAAAGTAAAGTGAGTAAAACCAGGAGAATGTTGGAAATGTTAAAACATTATCAACAAGGCATGGATACAGGACAAGTACAAGGCACTTGTGTTGAAAAAAATATCCACTGTGATAGAAAAAAAAATTAGACAGTTTGAAGGAAAGATTGAAACATACTAAATTTTTCTTTAGTGTAAGCAGTGTCCTGTTTCACAGCATGACAAAGATGTAAATGTGAATTATATGATAATATGAGAAAAATCTTTGTCATTGGGGAGAGAAAAGGGATGGGAAGGAAGGAAACATTGTTTACAAAATGTCAGAAAAATATTAAAATTGTATCAACATCTAAACTGGGAAAAATTAACAATTAAGAAAAAGAAAACGTTCTAATTCAAAGTGTTTCAGAAAAAAATTCACTAGAGAGATTGCTGTCTTCTTTATAAGATTCTTCTTCCAGTATTCATTTGATAAAGGGCTGAAAAGACACAAACCAGCCTTATAGGGTTTCATTCTACAAAGTAGAAATTTTCTAGTCTGATTTTTCCCAAAAAAGAGAAAGTAACCTTGGTCCTACCTATAAAAAAATAACAGAATTGTCAGATGAGAAAATGAATGAATAATTTGATAACTCAGTACTAATTTTCTTAAATAAAAGTTTTTCAATGATTTCCCCTAGTAAATATGTTAGCAAAAGATTCCTTCCATAAATATTCTTGAGAAATTATTTTCTGAAATGATCTTTAAATAAAGCAAAAAACATTTTAAAAGATGGAGAAATTGTCTTTATTAATTGGCATAGGATAAAAAGAGAAAAAATTACATGTTAAGAATATTCTTATATGAAAAGAAAGTATGGTCAAGTAAATAAAGGGCTGAACTTAGAGTGAAAATAAAAAAAAATGACTAGGTTCAAATTCACTCAAACAGTAGTTGTGTGACTTTGGATATTACCTTCATGCCTTTGGCATTTACTTAGGATTTATCTGTGAAATCATAAACATTTTTCTTTGGTACCAGTTCTTACACAAGGAATAACCTACATCCAGAAAATCACTCAGCAAGCAAAATGCATTCATTTTCATGGTTCACCATATATAAAGCAAAGCACAGTACTAGGTTCTAGGAATAAAAAAGGCATAGAGGAAATAGTACAAGTACATATGTAAGTATATATAAAAGTACATTTACACATATAGGTACATACAAAATATGTAAAAATTAATAGAAGATAATTTAGAGGGATAGGGACTAAGAAATACGGGTATGAGTCTTCACATTCTGCGAAGGCAATGATTAAGCTAAGCTGTCAAAGAAATTAGATATCCTAAAAAGCATTTTGTTAGATTAGTAGATAGCTTCCTAGGCTTGGAATTAGGAAGACATAAATTCAAATCTTGCCTCAGACACTTGTCATCTGTGTGACTTTGAACAAGTTCTTAAATACTCTGTGCTTCATGTTTCTCAACTATAAATTGGGTATAACAGTAGGACTGAATTGCCAGGCTTGTTATGAGATTAAAGTGATATGATATTTATAAAGCACTCTATAAACCTTAAAGAGTTATAGAAATGCTATTTATTATTATAGTTATTATTATGAAAGGATATAGTGCATTCCAGGTACAGTAAATACCCTGTATAAAGGCACAAAGAAAGAGCACAGTCTTCTGTGTATGGAGGTTTTATGGCTGGACTGCAGAATATGTGACAGGGTAGAATGTATAATAATTTTGAAAGGTAGATAAGGGCTGGATTGTGAAAGGGTTCAATTGCCGAGCAGTAGAAATTGCATTTGACAGAGACAATAAAGAACAATGAAGTGTGTTGGATTTGGGGGAGACATGGTCAGACCTTTTCTTTAGGAACCTTCCTTTGGAAGCTGTGTGGAAAATGGGACAGAGAGGGAAGAGACTTGAGGTCAGGAAACCAATTAGGCAACTATTTTAATAGTGCAATTTAAGTGCAGTTATATGATATTACATGCTTTTTGTAATAATTTTTCTACCTGAAAGTTTTGAGTCATCAGTCCTAACTCCTGTCCTCTTAACAAAAGTACAATGATTTTTTTATTAATAATAGGAAAATTTACAAGCATATACTTATGGACAAGAAGGAGAGATAGGGGCTAGACAATTTGGCAAATTTAAAATCAGCTGAAGTAATAAAATAGTGATATTACCTGCTGAGTGATCTTCCAGAAGAGATTCCCTATGTGGATAGTGTAGGGTGGGGGAACTTAAGGATGCCACAGAAGAAATAAAAATTAGGGTCCTGACTACATGTGGCCTCATTATGAGTATAACTTTGGACTCATGACAAAAAATGGCTATCTTTCATAGAAGGAACTGGTGGAGTCTGAATGCACATTGAAGTATGCCATTCTTCACTTCATCCCCCTGCCCCCTTAAGTTTTTTTTTCTCTATGTAAGCAATATGTGTCTTGTTTCACAACATGATGAACATGGAAATATGTACTGCATGATAACACATAAACAACCTATATCATATCATCTGCCTTCTTTGGGATAGTGGAAGAATGGGAGGGATGATGAAAACATGGATCACAAAGAGTCAAAAACCAATGATTAAAAATTTTATTGAAATGAACTGGAAAAAAAGTATAACTTTGTGCCCACTCTTCCCAATTGAAAATATATTTTATTGTGGAAAAACTTCCTGTTTTCTTACTGCATACTTTTAGTTATTATATACTATCATTAATCAGTGTCTATTTTTGATCAGAACTATTTTTGCTTTAGCTTTGTCTGAGGTCATTATTACTACCCTTGCTATTTTCTCAGTTGAAGCCCAATAGATTCTCCTCCAGTCTCTTACCTTTACTCTGTGTATGTCTACCTGCCTCAAATCTGTTTCTTGTAAACAACATATGATAGGATTCTGGTTTTAAATTCATTCTGCTAGCTACTTCCATTTTACGCGTGAGTTAATCACATTTACATCCAGAGTTATGATTACCATCTGTGTATTCTCCTTCATCTTGATTCCTTCTTTTAATCCTGCCCTTTCTCCTTTCACTCCTTCCCTCCACACCAGTGTTTTGCTCTTAATCACTCCCTCTCTTCCTCCTCCCTTTTATTACTCCCCTCCACACCACCCTTTTCTTGTTCCCTATCTATTTCTCTACAGGGTAAGGTGGAATTCTATACCCCAATAAATATGGATGTTCTTCCCTTTCTGAGCCAATTCCAATAAGGGTAAGGTTTAAGTATTACCTGTTGCCACTCTCTTCCTTTCCTCCATTTAAAAGCATTTCACTCACACACACACACACACACACACACACACACACACACACACACACACTTTGTTATGTGTTATAATTTACCATATTTTAATTCTCTCTTCCCATTTCTCTTAATTCAATCCTCTTTTTCACACTATTTTAATTTTTTATATATCATCCCTATACCACATTCTATGTCTATGTTTACTTCTAAATATTATGATAATGATAAAAAATGTAAGTTACAGATACAATCTTTACATATAGGAATATAAACAGTTTTACCTTATTGACACCTTTAATTTTTTTTCTCTTTCTTACTTACCTTCTTATGCTTGTCTTTTATTTTGTATTTAAACATCAAATTTTCTATTTAGGTATGATCTTTTCTTCAGGGATGCTTGGAAATCTTCTATTTTATTAAATGGCCACACATTTCCTTGAAAGAATATAGTCAGCATTGATGGGTTGGTGATTCTTGGTTATAAACCCAGTTCTCTTGCCTTCCAGAATTTCATATTCCAAGCCTTCCAGTCCTTCAATATAGAAGCTGCCAAATCATGTGCAATCCTGACTGCAACTCCAAGATATTTGAATTGTTTCTTTCTAGCCACTTACAATATTTTCTATTTGGCTTGGGAACTCTTGAATTTGGCTATCACATTTCTGGGAATTGACTTTTGGGAATTTATTATAGTATGTAACCTGTGGGTTCTTTAAATTTCAATTTTACGCTCTTCTTCAAAAACATGATGGAAGTTTTCTTTGATAATTTCTTATAATATGTCTAGGCTTTTATTTTAGTCAATGAATTTCAGGTAGTCTAATAATTCTTAAATGGTCTCTCTTGTATCTATAGGTTAGTTGTTTTTTGAATGAGATATTTCACACTTTCTTTTATTTTTCATTCTTTTGATTTTGTTTTAATTTTTCTTGATGTCTCATGAAGTCATTAATTTTTTTGCCTAATTCTAATTTTTAAAAAATGAATTTCTTACATGAACTTTTGATCCTCCTCTTCCATTTGGTCCATTCTACTTTTCCTGGAACACTTTTTTTCTCACTGGATTTTTTAGCTTCTTTTTTCAGTAAGAAAATTCTCTTGCTTTTCTTTTAACTTTTTTCTTCATCGGATTTTTATATCTCTTTTTCCAGTTGGCCAATTTGATTCTTAAGCTATTATTTTCTTTTTGTATTTTTTTCATTTCTTTATTCTTCCCATTTTTCCTCAACTCTCTTATTTGATTTCTGAATTCTTTTATGAGTTGTTCAAA
The DNA here is from genome assembly GCF_016433145.1 of Gracilinanus agilis. NCBI lineage: Eukaryota > Metazoa > Chordata > Mammalia > Didelphimorphia > Didelphidae > Gracilinanus > Gracilinanus agilis. Next base: position 120,070,159 of record NC_058130.1, on the reverse strand, counting down.
TCTTGAGACAATTTTTCTTATTTCTTTAAAGTTTTACATGCGGTTGCTTAGATCTCATAGTCCCTTATTAACTCTGTATTTCACTCTTTGTCACCATAGAAGTTTTCTAGTGTTGTGTTTCTTTTGCTTTTTGCTCATTTTCCCAGCCTTTTTTTGCCTGAGGCCTGGGAATTCTGAAAGATGATGATTCTGTCTCCTTTGTTGCTGGTCTGCAGAGCTCTATATTATGAGTTATTTTGCCCTTGGTCTATGTTTTCACTATAACACAGATTTGAGAGTACCACATGCTATGGACTTCCAGACCTCATTTCAGGCTAGCACCAGGGCCTGGACTTGGAGGGGTGAGTCTAGGATGTTCTATTGTTGTTTTAGCCCAGGTCCCAGGATCCTGAAGCTGGTCTATGTCCAGGTTCAGAACCAGTCAAGGCAGGTAGGGGGGCATGGTCAGCCAGCTCTCTTATGTATATAGTTTTGCTTTTGGTTCCCCCTTATCTCATGAAAATCAATTCCCTCTACCTACCTTTCAAATTGTGTTCAGCAAGAGAGCCCTCTCCCACTATGTCTTGCTGTTGGTTTTTGACTGCTATCATTTTGAGGTGCTTTTTAAAGACTGGTTTGGAAGAAGTGTCAGAGAGGTTTCAGCTTTCACTGCTACTAAGCCATCACCTTGGCTCTGCACCTCTACGTGTTGAGATAATTGTGTATTATATTTCACTGTTAAAATAAGAGGAATGGGGGCAGCGAGGTAGCTCAGTGGATTGAGAGTCAGGCCTAGAGACGGGAGGTCCTAGGTTCAAATCTGGCCTCAGACACTTCCCAGCTGTGTGACCCTGGGCAAGTCACTTGACCCCCATTGCCCACCCTTACCACTCTTCTACCAAGGAGCCAATACACAGAAGTTAAGGGTTTAAAAAAATAAAATAAAATAAAATAAAATAAGAGGAATGATATATATGTTTGAGCTGTAATTTTAGGAATTCCAGAGTACCTCTGAATCTAAAACAGAAGGTACTCAATTTCCTAGGGACTCAATGTACCAGCAAGGGAAGGCCTAATAGATAGGATACAGCAACTATTAATAAATTGATGTTAAATAGAAAGATGATATTTATTGGAATGTCCTCAGATCTACATACTTTAATATTAGTTTTAATCATTTGAATAAAACCACATAGATGTCAAGGTTACCAAATCTAGAGTTAGATATAAAGCTGGCAGACATAGCAAATGCCTTAGATTAGTGAGTGTTTGTGTCTCTTTTAACCTTAATACATTCTTCCATACAGGTTAATACATCTACAAATATTCATTAAGAATAAGAATAAATTGGCATTTATCAAGTGCCAAGGTATGTGACTACAAATGCATGAAAAAAGAAATAATTCCTTAATATAATGAGCATACACCCTATCAGGGAGTTAGCAAGTACATTGAAAAAGGAGAGTACTAGTAGTGGGGTGATAATATCAACTCAGTAGGAATTTACTAAGGAGTTACTATATTTTAGGTGCTCATACTTCCACAAAAATGAAGTAGTTCCTCCTCTGGAGGAAATTATTAGGAGAGGGCATTGTGAAGAAATGACATGGATATCCACTAATTATTAAAATCAATTAAAAACATATGGGAAGGCATTAGTAACTGTACACATTTCAATGTGGCATTAAGCTAAACCACTTTCTCTGAGGATGCCATGTATTGGAAGAGGTGGATGTGAAGAAGTGCCTTCTATGCATGGAGTCAGAGTATCTAGTATGTGCAATATCATGTATGCTCATTTGATTGGAACACAGAGGGCAAAAAGGAAAGATGAAGCTCAATAAATTAAGAAACCCTAGGTTAGAAAAAAAAGACATACTTATTGGTATGTGAATGGCCTTCTCTGATTAGATTTTAAGATATGGGCTGTGTGTGTGTGTATGTGTGTGCGTGTGTGTGAAATTTCAAACACCTTACAGACAGTAAAAACTAAGAAATTGTGGATGATTGGTGTATCCATTTGAAAGTATGAAAAAACTCTACTTTTCATATCTCATGAAAATCTTGAAATTCATATTGTAAAATTACTATTTCCTTTAAGCAGATTTACTCATCACAAACCCATCTGTGGAATTGATATGTATGAACTAAAATGTAGATTTACTTCATAGAGAGATCCAACTAAGCATAGCATTTTTGCCTTACCTAAAATACATGCAAATTACCAACATTTTTAAGTCCATTCTAATTTTGCTACTTATTCTGCTGTTGGTCATGTTTTATTTTGAAGAAATAAAGTACATGAATAACTGGAAAGATTTTAAAACAGGAAAAGTCATTGAATTATGCTCTATTATAGTTTTGTATACTTCATTATTTTGGGGAGATATGATTTCATTGAAATACAGACTCCACAAAGATCAGAAGAAAATGCAAAGAGCAGCCAAACAAATTTATGACCTGTATCCAGCCTTCTAGTGATGACAGTCAATTTTAGCTAAGCTGAATACTGTGCTTTACTTTTAGTTACAGTAGAACAGTTGGAATAGCAAGGATTCTGGAATCAGAGAATGAGTTCAAATTTCCAGCTCTGATATTTATGACCTGTATGACTCTTGGCAAAGCACTTAGCCATCTTTGGCTTCATTTTTTCATCAATAAAATGAGGACATAGACCTCAAAGGACTCTGAGGTCTCTTCAAATGTGCGTTCTATGCTCCCATGGGGAAAAATTCCCATTTTTATTTTAGGAACTAGCAGAGCATGATCTCTGGTGGTAAATCCTCTAAGAACCCAGGTTTCATTTCAGTACCATGATAGGTCAATGCCTGTTGGAAAGAGGAGGAGGAAAAAAAAGGAGGAGAAAGAGGAGAGTTAAAAAGAGGAAAAGGAGGAAGAAAACAAAGAATAGAAGAGGTGGAGAGGAAGAAAAGGAGGAAATATAGAGAAGGAAGAAGGGGAAGAAGAAAAGAAGGAGGAAAAAAGTATGAGGGGAATGAAGAGGAACAATAGGAAGAAGAAAAGGAAAGGGAGGGGAAGGAAGAGGAAGAGGAAGGGGAGAAGGAAAGAGGGGAAGAGGAGGAGAGAATGTGGAGGAGTAAGAAGAAAACAATGAAGAGAATGAGGAGGAGGTAAATAGTTCAGTTCTTTTTCAGTTGTATATGACTCATTGTGACTCTATTTAGGATTTTCTTGGCAAAGATATTGAAGTGGCTTGTCATTTCCTTCTCCAGCTCATTTTACAGATGAGGAATGGAGGCAAATGGGGTTAAGTGAATTTCCCAGAGTCACAAAGCTAGTAACTTTCCGAGTCCAGATTTGAACTCAGGAGAATGTGTCTTCCTGACTTTAGGCTCAGTACTCTACTTTGCCACCTCAGTTCTCCCTGGAGAATATAGACATACATGCATAGACATGAACATACATATATATATACATGCATACACCTCTGTACAGGGTTATGAGGTATTCATAGAAGATCAATAGTTCTGGTATGAGGGCTTGCTGAGTCACCCTTTTCAGGACTGCTCTCTTCTCTGGGTATCCACCTGCCATTCAACTTTCATCTGTGGCTCCAAGAAGCTGTAGTATGTGCAACAGCTGCATTCTAGTAAACTATCTCAGCAGACAGGCTAAACCATGTTGAGAGTAACTGACAGACCTCAAACCCATGGGTGAGTTAGGGGATATATATCCCAAGTATGTGAAGACCTTGCCAAAAGAGTCAGATAAGAACAACTTGTTCTGATGACCATGAAGGTAAGTGGAACAAGTGCTGTATAGGACTTCAAGCTTAGTCAGTCATCTAAAATATGTATAGTTAGAAATATCTTGAACCACTAAAACTATATTACCTAAAATTCCTTTCTGTATTACCTAGAGTAAAGCTTTTCACTTTGTCCATGTTGTGTGGTCACGTTTTTATAAATTCTGAGGCTCTGCCTCTCCTTCCTCTCTTCTTTCACAAGTGGGCTGGGTGGTTTAGGTAGCTTTTTACTCTAGTTATTATTAATAAAACTTTTAAAAATATAATACTTAGCTTTTGCATGTTAATTTTAATCTCTACAAATGCTGAAGTCATTCATTGCACCCTGGGCCATTGTCAGTCATCTTAATGTTGCCAGTGGACTTTGATGACCCCAGAAGAGAGAGAGAATCTGATGACTTTATGTAACTCTGCCATATTTAAATCCAATTCATGCCTGAGTCAAAAGACATCACCCTGTGATGTCATTTTGTTCCACTATTGAGTACAAAAGACAACCAACAACACACACAAACACACACACACACACACACACACACACACACACACCTCACACAAGATATATCCTTACTTGTGAGCTCCTTATCATATATTTGAAAAATGTATCTTACAGTTGGAGCAGAAAATAAAGGTCAATGATCAGCTTTTTGTGGTATATTTAAATTAGATTAAACAGACTTGCCCAATAGATAACAAATTCAGTGATCTGCTCCAAATACCAGCATTAGAGGGATAAGCTTCCAACCTGAAGCCCCAGAATCAAGCCAGTAGGCAGATGGTTGATGCTAGCAGCCTAGTGGCCTGCTAGCAGCATGAGTCAAAAATAAATGCAATTTTAAGCTGGGAGTATCCAGATTAAGCCATACATTTGTTATGACAATGTATTTTTGTTATTGAGGTAGCTGAAATTTCCTTTCTCTACTAAGTACTAGAAGCTCATCAATCTTTTGTTTATTTGTAATTTTGTTCCCTCAAAATGAGGATTTTCCTTCAAAGTTCAATCATTTTTATAAGTGAACTAAATAATTGAAGTATCTCTTATTTCCTGGGAATTGTTACTCCCTCTACTTCCACAGATTTCAAGCCCTTTGAAATATTGATTGTCTTTGGAAATACTTTGCCCCAAAATGCATTACTCTGGTGCCAGTTTTAGGGATGGCTCTTTCAGAACTTACCTAAGTTTAAGGGTATGCTAGAGCCAAATCAGACCAGTTGGTGATGGTTAAATTTTCAGTGTGAGCATTTACAACTCTGAAATCAGGTCTTAATTTTTGTTTTGTTGATTGACTAGACTTAGGAAAATATTGATATAGATTTAATTTAGAAGTGTGCATTGTATACATTTTTCTTCTGGAGAATCCTGGTAGTCTGGCCCTTAGAAAACATATATGTTCCACCACTAGGCAGCCCATGCTCAGTCTCTCCCAGTAAAAAAGGACTTATAGCTTATGCTTTACTGAAATAGCCTTTGAAAATCCAACATTATTACCATATTTCTGAACCTTTCTGAGGGGTCTCTCTGTATGGAAACTCTTCCCATAGAGCTATAATATGCATTTGCATTTGAGATAAAAGAGGCTGATCCTATGAGTTATATTTATGTGGTAAGGTGAGAAAAAACAATAAGATCTATATAAGGATAGAAGGTATATCTTGCATATAATCTGTTAATAAATATATAAATGTCAGGTAACCTACCATAGGTTAGATTATCCTTTCCCAAAAAATTGAGACCCCAAGAAGCACTAAAGCTTAGGTCAGGAGTGGGAATTCAAAATAATTCCTTGCAGGGGTTTGCAATGAGAAGTATGAAGAAAATGATGGGACATTGAGTTTATTGGCACTGAGTACACATGTTGAACTTTCTGTCCTGGGTGAGATCCAGGGGAAGCAATTCCTGGGAAACCTGGCCAAAAATATGTCAGGGGGCCAAAGGAAGGCCCACCTGCCCCTCAACAGAACTCAGTACCCCCAATTTAAAAATAAACACAACTTAAAAGAACATGAAATCTAAGGTCCCTTTCCCCAACATGATGAGACATTAGATAAGTCTGCATATGGTATTTGACTCTAAGTCATCGAGTTGTCTTTTAATTATCAGAAAGTTAGATAATAAATTCTTTGAGAGGGCAAGCAGTCTGCATTACTTTATTTTTTCCCCTAGAGCCAAACATAGAATATTATGCACATTAAGTGTTGTAGAAGCTTAATAACCGTTTTTAATCAAATTTTAAAATCTGAATTGAGTCCATATCCCACCAAAAATAAATAAGAATGAAAGAACTTGTCTTTTGCCATTTTAGAACTCACAACAATATATAATGATGAGCGTGCTGCAATTTCACACAATGTATTTGTGATCATTTGTCTGAAAAGCTGTTAATTAGTAAAAAGGTTTTTAATTATCTAAAAGCCTTACATTGGTAGCTACTTAGAAATGCATATTGGTTCTTTTTTCTTTTTTAATGTTTCACATCCTCAGTTCTTTATATTTTTTTCTTTTTTTTTAGAAAAAAATTTTCCCTGGTTACATGATTCATGTTTTTACTTTGTCCCCCGTTCGCCCAAACCGCCCCCTCCATAGCCTATGCACATTTCCACTGGTTTCTTCATGTGTCATTGATCATGACCTATTTCCATATTATTGATAGTTGTACTAGGGTGGTTGTTTAGGACAAATCATGTAAACATCAACCCATGTGTTCAAGCAGTTGTTTTTCTTCTGTGTTTCCACTCCTGTAGATCTTCCTCTGAATGTGGGTAGCGTTCTTTTCCATAAATCCCTCAGAATTGTCCTGGGTCATTGCATTGTTGCTAGTATAGAAGTCCATTACATTCTATTTTACCATAGTGTAGCCATCTCTGTATACAATGTTCTCCTGGTTCTGCTCCTTTCACTCTGCATCAATTCCAGGAGTTCATTCCAGTTCACATGGAATTTCTTTTGAGCACAATAGTATTCTATCACCAACAGATACCACAATTTGTTCAGCCATTCCCCAGTTGACAGGCATACCCTTGTTTTTCCAGTTTTTTGCCACCACAAAGAGCACAGCTATAAATATTTTTGTACATGTCTTTTTCCCTATGATCTCTTTGAGGTACAAACCCAGCAATGGTATGGCTGAATCAAAGGGCAGGCAATCTTTTAGTTCTCTTTGGGCATAGTTCCAAACTGCCATCCAGAATGGTTAGATCAATTCACAACTCCACCAGCAATGCATTAATGTCCCAATTTTGCCACATCCCCTCCAACATTCATTACTTTCCCCTACTGTCATTTTAGGCAATCTGCTAGGTGTGAGGTGGTACCTCAGAGTTATTTTGATTTGCATTTCTCTAATTATTAGAGATTTAGAACACTTTCTCATGTGCTTATTGATACTTTTGCTTTCTTTATCTGAAAATTGCCTATTCATGTCCCTTGCCCATTTATCAATTGGGGAATGGCTTGATTTTTTATACAATTGATTTAGCTCCTTGTTTATTTGAGTAATTAGACCTTTGTTAGAGTTTTTTGTTATAAAGATTTTTTCCCAGTTTGTTGTTTCCCTTCTGATTTTAGTTGCATTGTTTTGTAATCAAAAGTATTTATTTTACATTTTGTAATTTTTTCTAATTCTTGCTTGGTTTTAAAATCTTTCTTTTCCCAGAGATCGGACAAGTATACTATTCTGTGTTTACTTAATTTACTTAGAGTTTCCTTCTTAATATTCAAGTCATTCAAACATTCCATATTTTTCTTGGTGTAGGATGTGAGATGTTGATTTAAACCTAATCTCTCCCATAATGTTTTCCAATTTTCCCAGCAGTTTTTGTCCAATAATGGATTTTTGTACCAAAAGTTGGGCTTTTTAGGTTAGTAGTAGACTGTCTTGCTGATGTCACTTACCCTAATTCTATTCCACTGATCCTCCCTTCTGTCTCTTAGCCAGTATCATATTGTTTTGATGACTGCTGCTTCATAGTATAGTTTACGATCTGGTACTACTAGGCCACCTTCCTTCATGTTTTTTTTTTCATTATTTCCCTTGATATTCTTGATCTTTTGTTCTTCCAAATGAACTTTGTTATAGTTTTTTTTCTAATTCTGTAAAAAAGTTTCTTGGTAGTTTGATAGATATGGCACTAAAGTTAATTAATTTCAGTAGAATGGTCATTTTTATTGTGTTAGCTGGTCCTACCCATGAGCAATCAATGTTTTTCCAATTGTTTAGATCTAGTTTTAATTTTTTGGAAAGTGTTTTGTAGTTGTGTTCATATAATTCCTGTATTTCTAAGTATTTTATATTGTCTGGGGTGATTTTAAATGGTGTTTCTTTTTCTAACTCTTGCTGCTGCAAAGTGTTGGAAATATATAGAAATGCTGTTGATTTGTGTGCATTTATTTTGTATCCTGCAACTTTGCTAAAGTTGTTGATTATTTCTATTAGCTTTTTTAGTTGATTCTCTAGGGTTTTTTAAGTAGACTATCATATCATCTGCAAAAAGTGATAGATTGGTCTCCTCATTGCCTATTTTAATACCTTCAATTTCTTTTTCTTCTCTAATTGCTACTGCTAGTGTTTCTAGTACCATGTTAAATAATAGAGGTGAAAATGGACATCCTTATTTCACTCCTGATGTTATTGGGAAGGCTTCTAATTTATCCCCATTGCATATAAGGTTTGTTGATGGTTTTTGATATATATTGTTTATTATTTTTAGGAAAGGTCCTTCTGTTCTTATATTTTCTAGTGTTTTTAATAGGAATGGGTGTTGTATTTTGTCAAAGGCTTTTTCAGCATCTATTGAGATAATCATGTGATTTTTGTTTGTTAGCTTGTTGATATGGTCAATTATGTGGATGGTTTTCCTAATGTTGAACCATCCTTGCATTCCTGGTATAAATCCCACCTGATCATGATGGATAACTCTCATGATCACTTGCTACAGTCTTGTTATTTTAATGAAAATTTGAATAAACTAATCATTTTAAATTCTTGTTTTAAAATGTTGGAGTTCTTGAAATAAAGGTCAGGGTTTTAATAATATACTTATGATTATGAGAGTGATGCTGACTTCTTCTATACTTTCAGTAGCAGTGGTCACTGGATGAGCATTAAAATTGTGTTTTCAGAGAATTCCATTCTCTACACCTGGCTGATGTAGTGAAATTTCTGTGTTTGTGTTTTAAGAAGTAAAGACCTAGTTTCTTACTTCACACACATAATAGATTAGATGAAAGGTAACTGAGCACTCTAGACATGCTTTGGTTTGTCACAATTTATAAATCTCACCTAAAATCTAGCAGTTCATTTTGCTTTGCTCTCGTGAAGCGTAGCTACAAAGTAGGCCACCGAATGAAGGAGGGAGGAGGGAAATGGCAGAGAAGAGAATAGGAATTTAAACCACAATTCATTTTAAACTCTATCCCTCTTTTTTCTTATGCTACTTAAAGGGTGAATTGGATCTAATCCCAATTGCATTTTAGACTCTGTAGATCTGCAAAATTTAGACTAAGCTAGTCTCAGTCCATACATATGCAACAAGCTCAGCAATTCCATATTTTCTTTGTTGCATCCTTCATGACATTGTATATTAAAATAACTGCAACTCTCACATGAAAACAGAAGCACATTAAATCTTGAACAAACTTGTCTAGCTTACCATCATGCTATTTTAGAGCTCTGAGGGCCTTAAAGATCATTCTAGATCAACTCATTTCATTAAAATAAAGTTTTACATAGATTTAAAGGTAAAAACTAGACTTTAAAAGAACATTTAAAAAAGATTAAGTGAACCCTATTAAGGTTTTCTAGGACATTGAATAGCAGCTCATTGTTTTTATTATGGGGAAAAATATTTTAAGATTTCTATGGTTGGAATCCTTTGAATAATCTTAAGTATTTCCTTGGTGACTTGACAAGATATCTAGCAGATAAAAATCACTTGAACTTACAAAGATCTCTCAGAATGACTAAAAAAAAGTGGCACAAGAACTTTTCTGAGAGTAACAGAGTTAGTTATTTATCTTGATAACTAGTTACCAAGTATTGAAAGACACTGAATGGGTCATGAAAGAAAATTAAATGCTGATCTATGGCAAAAAAAGTATCAAATGCCTCACATGTCATAACCATTCAATAAATATTTGAAAAACAAAATGCATGTTTGAGAACTGAAAATATCATATATGCTCTATAAAATGAAAACAATTTATGGTTGAGTAGGTTTCAAATAGTTACTTTCAGTAGTATCCAGTTCGACTAGCAATGAGAGCTTACTAACAAATGAAAGCGTTGATAAGCAGAACACCACTAGATACATCCTGCACTTAGCATAAAGAAGTAATTGGCAAAAGCCAAAACATAAGAAATCTTATATTTTCCTTCTTGTGCCAAGTTCTCCCAGATTTGGCATGGCACTCTCCTCTGCTCTTTAATGCTCTTCTGTTGATTCTCTATCTCATGTCTCACAATAATTATTCCAAATATTTTTTTTCTATCCTCAAGCCTCTAGCTACATACTTTTTCTCTCTTTTACACACACATATATATATATCTTGACCAAATTCATGACCAAATATGTACATGACCAAATATACATATATATGTGTGTATATATGTATATGTGTGTATATACATATATGTATATATATATATGCCCCCAAAGGAATAGAGTCCGAATGCAACCTGAAACATGAGATTCTTTATTTTCATTTTTTTATCCTTGATTTTTCTCTAGTGAAGGCAATATGTGTTTCACTACATGAAAAGTTTAGAAATATGTATTATATGAAAATATATGTACTACCTATATCATATTACCTACCTTCTTGAAGAAGGGGAAGGAGGGAAGGGAGGGAGAGAACGTGGATTACAAAATTTTATAAAATTATTGCTGAACAATTACATCAATGTGTAATCTGGGGGAGAATTATTATTTTTTTTAAAAGAAATATAGCTAGCTTGAGGTAAGAGCTCCTCTTGAATCAAGGAGCTGGTCTAGCCAATTGAATCAATGCAAGTTCTGGCTTGCTACAGTGGGAAGACATATGGAACTGAAGAGAAATGGCCATGTGAAAAATGCAAACTATTGTTTGCCCTTAAATAGTGTGGTAATTTATAATGGAAAATTGGAGCTCTTACATACATAGAACAGCTAGCCTGTGAGTACTAACTCAAAATGGAAAGGATCTGAGTCTTCCTTCAAGGTTGCCAGAGGGAACGTGCCTTTAATTTGCAAGATTCTCATTCTTTGTGTCTTTTTAAAATAGAAAATGGGGAAAGGGACAGTTAGATGGCTTGGTGGATTGAGAGCCAGGCCTAGAAATGAGAGATCCTGGCTTCAAATATGGTATTAGACACTTCCTAGTGGTTTGATTCCGGGCAAATCACTTAACCCTCATTGCCTAGCCCTTGCCACTCTTTTTTTTGCTTTGGAACCAATACACGGTATTAATTCTAAGATGGAAGGTAAGGTATTTTTTTTAACAAAATAAAATAAAAAAGATAATAGGAAAATGATTTCAATTCAGTTTTACCTCACCAGATGGTTACTCAAGATCTTCAGATATTTGGGCTGATTTTGGCAATGCTATTTTTCCCAAGAGTAAGTTCTGTTTACTTGAATAGTCTGATGGGCATCAAGTGGGCATTATACTATGGGTATTTTTCATGATAGTGCAAATCTTCATATGTAACTATGTTGTTACTTTCATCACTAACATTATCAGACTAGGACAGAAATATCAATTCTCCCGTGAGCCAGCATTTGTTGAGAGTTTCCGAGGCTTGGATCTTAATCATTTTTAAAAGATAAGACCTCTGTATCCCTGGAGATGGCTTTAGAAGAAAGGGCATGAAAGAGTCAGAGAACTTGAGTTCAAATTTCAGCTTTTACTTTTACTAGCTCTTTAGGCTCTGGCAAAAAAAGAATAACAACATCAACAACAACAACAACAAAATGAACAAAGAAACCAAAAATCAACTTCTAAATTTTCTGGCCACAAATTTAACTAAATGATAAAATGGAGATGATACTAGCTAACATTTTAGAGGAATTTTAAGATTTGCAAAGCTCTCTCTCTATATATAAAGGTATTGGGAATATATCTGTGATTTCTTGATATAAGGAACTTCTTCATAAGGAAATTCTCTCTACCAATGAAAATAGGAATTATATTGAAAACTTACATTCTTAATGAATTATCTTGTCCATTTGTCCATAATTACAAAGCCCTTATGTGTTAGGAGGGGCACTCATGAATTCAGGTCTTCCCATTATGCTACTATCTCTCAATCCAAAATGTTATACTGTCTCTCATGAAAAGTGCTTTACATATGTGGAGACAACAACCTGGTGAGGCTGGTGCTATCATTATCCTTCTTTTCTTTTTTACAGATGAGAAATCTGCATCTGAAAGATGTTAAGTGACTGGTAACAGGGTTATGTAGTTAGTACATGTCTGAAGCAACATATGAACCCAGGTTGTGTTGACTGCAAATTATATCTGTCTTTGCTGTATGACCTAGAAATGTCACATTGTAATACCTGGGCCATAAATTCACTATTCAAAAAATAAATAAACTTTGTAACATAATATGCAAATTGAACTGCCGTTTCACAATATCAAAATTTCGCAAAATCTAAATCCCACTTCACAATAAACTCCAACAGATCCTTCCCACCTCAATGACAAAAACAAAATTCTTTTAACTCATAAGATCTTTGAGATCTGACTTCATCCTAATTTCCATATTCAGTGCATAATATTATCTTTCATGCACTCAATCTAGTCACAGTGACCTATTTATTATTCCCCTTAAATGGCATTTCACCTTTCTTCTAAATGCTTTTTTCACAAGCTACTCAATATGTCTGAAATGCATTTCCTCCTTATATCTATTTCTTAGTCTCCTTACCTCACTTCAAGGCTCAGATCAGATGTCAACCCCAGTTTTTCAGTACTGTCTCCCTGCATCACTTAACTTGAAATTACTCTATATGTAATTTGCATTTTTTTGTACGTGTTATTTTTCACAAATAAATTTTAAGCTCCTTGAAGGCAAATACTATTTTGCTTTTGTCTGTGGATCTCCATTGTCTAATTCAGTATTTGGCACATAGTGCTTAATAGAACTTATTGTATGAAGGAATGAATATATCAGTTGTGTGGCATATGAAGAGGCTGTTATTGCAGAGATGCTCCCCTGAAAAGGAGAGGCATAAATTGGCCAGCTGGGATTTAATTGTCTATAGTAGAGGATTGGGGAATTTTCTTGTATATCTGGATGATTTTCACTAAGTAACTCTGTCTTCCACAGTAGGTTGAATGTATACCTGGAGCTCTGTATGATTAGAAAGTGGTTTGCAAAGTGGGATTTCTGCGGCACCAATACAGCATGTGTTTATGTGCATGAACATGCATGTGTGTAGAGCCAACCAGAGGATGGGAAGGCAGACTGCATTCCATGTTCCAACACAGCTAAACCCACCGTATTCACCCATTATCATTCACCACTCTTCCTGTCTGCCCTCGAAACCCTGGCCTTTCATCATCCTACCTGATGTTGCTCCTTTTAGGCAGTTATTAGCTAACTGTGATGCAGGCACTCACAGCAGCTGCATGGCAATATTCCAGTATTGCCCAACCTCTTCCCTTCCAGCATCCCCACAAATCAACTTATGGCAGGGGCAGATGTTCCTTCTCAGCTGGAAAGCAGACTTACTATAACTGATTAGGAATCCCTTCCTTCTGTCCTTTTGTTCTTGATAAGACAGATTGAGACACATAGGATGAGCAAGGAGGGGTATGTTATGATATGTATATATGCATCACAGTTCTTATTGTTTTATTTTTCCCAAAGCTCATCCCTTTCCCAAAGTACTATATTTCTATTCATTCTTCAGTCACCAATTTTGCAGCATTGAAATTATCCTGGACTCCTCATACTCTTACCCCACAAATTTAGTCAGTTGCCAAATCTCTTTTCTACCTCTGAAACATATCTTACATCTATTCCCTTCTCTCCACTCACTCAACTAACTCTCTAGATGAAACCATTATCATTTCTTTTTTAATTTTTTTATTTAGAATATTTTCCATGGTTATATGATTCATGATTTTCCCCTCCCCTCTTTTCTCCCTCATCCTGGAGCTGACAAGCAATTCCACTGGGTTATACATGTTTCATGGTTTAAAAGCTATTTCCATATTCATAATTCAATAGAGTGATCATTTAACATCAAAGCCCTAATCATATCCTTATCGAACTATGTGATCAATCCTATGATTTGTTTTTGTTTTTCCTGCATTTCTACTCACACAGTTCTTTATCTGGACGTGGATAGTGTTCTTTCTCACAAATTCCTCTGGATTGTCCTGGATCATTGCATTGCTGTTAGTAGAGAAGTTCATTACATTCGATTGTACCATAATGTATAAGTCTCCATATACAATGTTCTCCTGGCTCTGCTCCTTTTGCTCTGTTCCTGGAGGTCTTTCCAGTTCACATAGAAATCCTCCAGTTCATCAGTCCTTTCAGCACGATAACACATTATCATTTCTTAATTGTAGATTTTGAAAAGCTTCTTTATTGGTCTCTTTGCCTCAAGTTTCTCTCCACCCCAAAGTATCTACCACATAGTGGTCAAAGTGATATAACTAAAATATAGGACTGACCACGTCCCTCCATAATTCAATTTGTCTGGCTTCCTATTGACCAAAGGGACATCTTATTCAGTTTAAATTCTATTCTATATAAGTTTTATAAAGTACATAATTATAATACACATAATCAGAATTTTATGGGGTTTTTTTCCTGCTAAGAGTTTATGTTCAGAAAAGATCAATGACCACAGAGCTAGAACATGCTGCTTAATTGTGAGCTGATGGAAGGAGTTTGGAAAAGAAAGAGTAGAAAGAATATTTGGGTCTAGAGTCAGAAAGATTTGAGTTCAAATTTGCCCTCAGAGACTTACTAAATATGTGATCTTGGGAAAACCATTCAACCTGTTTAACTCAGATTCAATTATAAAATGTGAATAATAATAACACCTAATTCTCAGTGTTGTTGTGAGAATCAAATGAGCTAGCCAATATTTGTAAAGCAATTGGCATATTGATTGGAACATAGTAGGTACTTTTAAAATGCATGTTTTGGGGGCAGCTAGGTGGCTAAATAGATAGAGAGCCAGGCCTAGAGATATGAGGTCCTGGTCTCAAATCTGGCCTCAGAGATTTCCCAACTATGTCACCCTAGGCGAGCCACTTAACCCCCATTTTCTAGCCCTTACCACTCTTCTCTATTAGAAACCCTAAATATAATTGATTGTAAGTTGCAAAATAAGGTCTTTTGAAAACAAACAAAAAATAAAATTCATATTTCCATTCTTCCTTATTTTCTAGGCTTACTAAGACTATCCATAAATTAAATGCTGTTCCATATAAAAGAAATTCTGTCAAAGTAGAAAGAATAGTAAATTTTGAACAGGAAAAACCTATCTTTAAATACTGGCTCTACAACTTTTATTAAAGTCGTGAGAAAGAAGGTAGTTTGTCAATCAACAAACAGTTATAAAGTGCTGATGCCAGGAACTGCTGGGAATACAAAAATAAAAAGCAAAAATGCTCTTGCCCTTAAGAAGCTTACCTAGAAACGGGGGAGTTAGCAAATAAATAACTATTTACAATATCTGTACAATTATAATATATCTCAGAAGAGCACAGGAGTCTAAAGTGGGATTTGAGAGGAGGGAGTACATGTGAAAGATATTGAAGAAGTAGATTATAAAGTAAGTAGGTATGGTAAGAAAGTCTAATTGAAAAAATAAGGATACCTTTACAGCGATGTCATTATTAGAAATAGAGACCGTGAGGCAGAGTTTGATTTGGCAAGAAAAATTATGAATTTGCTTTTGTAAATGTTGAATTTAAGGTGCTGGCAAAACATCCAAGAGGAGATATTCAAGGAAAAAAAAATATATATATATATATAATTGTTATTCTAATCACCCAATGTGTATTTTTCTTAAGTCCTCAATAAACGCACCTTTATGTCTTTTAGCTTCAGAAAATATCCTGAAGGCCAGGTAGGTGGCTTAGTGGATTGAGAGCCAGGCCTGGAGATGGGAGGTCCAGGGTTCAAATGTGGCTTAAGATACTTCCTAATTGTCCCTAGGAAAGCCACTGAACTCCTATTGCCTACCCCTTATGGGGGCAGCTAGGTGGCTCAATGGACTGAAAGCCAAGCCAAGAGACAGGAGATCCTGTGTTCAAATCTGGCCTCAGACACTTCCTGGCTGTGTGACCCTGGGCAAGTCACTTAACAACCCCCATTGCCTAACCCTTACTACTCTTCTGCCTTGGAACCAATACACAGCATTGATCCAAGACAGAAAGTAAGATATATATATATATATATATACAGAGAGAGAGAGAGAGAGAGAGAGAGAGAGAGAGAGAGAGAGAGAGAGAGAAAGAGAGAGAGAGAGAGTAGA
>NC_058130.1:120000725-120037860 GCF_016433145.1 Gracilinanus agilis | reverse complement strand
ACCTTACCTCCATTTATCTAAATGAGAAGTGTGGGGTAGTGAGTGTTAATTAAGTCACTACCATCATAAAGAACTGAATTTAAGTTCTAACTCTGACTCTAGCTAGTACTGCCTGAGTTCATGTAAGTCAGCAGTTCATGAGGTAAGTCAATTAACCACTCTGTGTCCAAGGCCATTCTTTAAATCTCTAATCTGCATAGTGGTTGCTGAACTGCTCAAGAAAGAGAATTTTTGTTCCAATAACAATTTAGTCTAATCCAAAAATAAAACAATTATACAAAGCTACAGTTTACATAAATTAATGATTTTCATTTATTTTGGCCATAGAGTTGTGGACATTTTTGAAATACCCCCTTAGACTCTCTCTAGCCACCTTTGTATATTTATTTTTCCAAAAAATAATCACCACAACATCCTAAACAGTGAAGGAATATTAAGGTAGAAATGTGATATTTAAGACTTAATGAATATTTACTGAGCAACTGAATCTGAGAGATAGATTATCCTGTTTTTTGTTCATGATTCTTTTCCCTACCCTATTTCCTCCTCCTTTCTTTTTTTCTCCCTTTCCAATTTGGCTTGACTTAAGCATTATGTGTATTTGTGTATTTTTACATATGCATATATGTGCACAAACATACATGTATACATATGTATGCATATACATGTTTCCAGACAGTAGAGAAAATCATTTATCTCTATTTTGATTGATTAACATTGTCAGATGACATTTACTGCCAGGAAACCAGTTTCTCACTGAACTCTATCAACTATATGTCACAATCAACTCATAAATATCTACAAATATTATTATGTTTTTAAAAATATGACAACAATTTTCTTCAGGAATATTATGAAATGAAGATTAAAGAAATAAGCATCCTTGAGATTTCTGACTAGCCATAGAGGTGATTCCCAGCTTTCCTAGAATCTTTGTAATACTCAATCATTGTTTAATTAGTTTATTGATATCCTATTCCCTATCACCCCCAAAGTAACATTCTGTATGAGAGAGAATTCCAAAAACCATATTATTTTGAGAATTTTTCATTATTTACAATATACAATGTCATATAACTCAATTTTGAGATTATTGGTTTTCATAAAGGCAAATTAAGGTTTTGGCTGGAAACTACTCTAAGTATCTATATAAAGTCATTTATGAAGCCAAAAAAAGAACTCATAGCAAAGAGTGAAAAATACAGCCAGAGTATTAAGACAGGGTGTGAAAAAAATACAACTATTATAAGGACAAAATTGGAAGCTAAGACAAGAAATATTATATACATTTTAAGAGAATTTTAGGTAGAAGAGAAAAATTATTCATATGAAGCAAAAAGACCAAAAAGCATCTTGAGTCCAACAATGTTGGAAGAAATCAGATTATTTCAAAACTGTAAAGGTGTGCAAAAAGCCTATCTATCCATTCTAACCAAAGTAAATTCAATAAAGAATGTACAGCAAAACTATCTAGGGATCAGGAAAAAATGATATAATCAGAAAAAATACAGAAAACAGTATCTCTGAAAAGAATGGTATCTTTGTGTGAAAAGAAAAGGAAAGAGAAGAAAAAGCACTGGTTGTTAAAATGAAAACAACAAGAAATAAATGTGGTTGTTTTAGCAAAAAAAGGAGGATACCATTTTTGGAGCTGGACCAGGAATGATTACTGGGAGAAACTTATTCTCCTATTTCCACTGGGCTTTACAGTACCTGGCTGAAGTCCAATAGCTGCCCACTTGTCGATAAGCCTTCAGTGTATTTATGAACTCCATTTACCAGGAGAAAGGCTTCTGAGTTGAATAGATGTCTTCGTAGCACTATTTTTATGTGAGGTAAAGTTATTTTGGAATGTAGACCATAAGTCTGAATGATTCTTTACCACAAAAGACTGGAAAGCTGGCTGGGCTGTCAATATATTGTTGCCTAGAGAAGGGGACAACCACGTTGAAAACAGCCTTGAGAACAAGCTACGTTTTGCTTGTCCTTTCATAAAGGAATATTGTGGTAAACATATTTAGACAACTAACACCACATGAGACTGAGCTGGGACAAAATGAATGGTGCTACTATATCACCAATTCTGGCATCCTAATACATTTTGTTTTGTTTTGTTTTTCATCCAGAGCTGAAATTTCATGAGCGTAGGGAACTTATGGCATGGGAAATCTATCCAATGCTACAGGTTACAACTGATAGAGGTCTGTCTGGAGCCCAAGGAGGTCAATAATAATGATCACATCAGCAATGCAGTATAATCCAGTAGATAAGAAGGCCAGTCTGAAAGTTAGGAATATGTAGTTTCAAGTGCCATGTTTTATACATATTGGCTGTATTAGGAGGGGCCAGTCACAATATTCCATTGCCCTAAGAAACATTCTACAACTATACATTTTACTTCCTTAATAAAGGGAATGCCTCATTGGATGCTCACACCACCCGTGAAATTACAGATCCAATAAAATAACAAGGATATCCCAACTTTGGCATTTAAATACTTTAAATTTTACAAAGCACTATACCTACATTATCCCATTTGAGTTTCAAAGTAGCCCTGAGCTTTATGTCCTATTATCCCCATTTTACTGAAGAGAAATTTGAGACATAGAAATTAAATGTCTTTCCCATGATTGTATAGCCAGCTAGTATTAGAGACAAGACTCAAACTGATGTCTTCTTGAATCCAAATCAAATTCTCTATTCACAACATCCTTCTGCCTCTCAGTTTTATTCCAAGTGTGATGATATTCCCTTCTCAAAAGAGTAATCAGTTCTCTTTGGGGGAAGAGGGAAGTTAGATAACATCATTATAGAGGAGTGTCCCAGCATTGCATATTTAGACACCTAACAGAAAAAGTTACCAGAACTAGTCATTAGAGAGAAGGGCTACACTGTATCTACCATTGGGTCATCAGATACACTGATATTCCATATGATTGTTGAACAGTAGGTTCTGAAAACTTCCCTGCTTATATATTTAAAGAAAATAACTGGTCAAAGACTCATCTCCTAAAACCTAGAGGAAATATTACTCCAGGCAAAAGCAGTTAGTTATCTTTTAACATTTGAAAACATAAGCTGAAATTCTAATTGTGTGACATTTATATTATACATTATTTATAATTTAAGAGAGGGCAGAAGTAATATGAAATACTGGTTAGAGAAAAACCTTCAAGATGGGTCCAAACCCTCCCTTTGACAAATATTCGGTATGACCCTAATTAAGTGACTTAAGCTTTCAGGGCCCTGGGCAATATTTTAAGACCACAAATTTACAGGAAAGTGTAAGGAATTTCCTCACCTGGAGACACACAATACTTATGAATTCACAAGTCTACTCCCAGACATAGGAATAATTGTAGTCTTTAGTTCTATCCTTCACACTTAGAATATTACACAACACATAATCAGCTTTCAATAAATGCTTATTTACTGACTGTCCCCTATGACATTGCCTACAAGTCATGAGGAAGAGAAAAATAGTACAGGAAGCTCAAGACCACCCTTAGTGGCCCTTGGAGTAAATATTGCATCATTCTTCTTTTCCCAATTCACTAAGGTGACAATTTATTGAGGACTCACTATTTCTTATGTACTTTATTTCTGGATTCCCAGATATGGCCAGGATTTATGGGACCTGGTCTCAGGGAGGAGATAAACTTTTCTGAGACAGCTTAGCATCTAGAGACACACTGATGGCTATGGAATGAATCTTACCTTTATACAGGTAGTCTTGATTAGTTCTCCTGCATACTATCATGATACATTTGACTTATGAATCCCAACTTTATTTTTAAAGCCTTAACCTTTAATAAAAATAATTATATATATATATATATATATATATATATATATATATATAAAATGGACCATGAGAGAGAAAATATTTTCCCTCCTTCTTGTTCTCTCATCACCCCTGAAAAAATATATGTTTATCTTTCTCATCCAAAGCCTCATATGTGAAGTTTGAAAACCTGAGTTTGCATCATATATTTACTACTTGCTACCTAGGTAATCTAGAAAATTGAAGATCTCTTTGGCCTTGGCTTCCTTATCAATAAAATGAAGGGATTAAACTCAATCATCTATAAGGGCCTTCTAGGTTCAATATGCTATCACAACTATTCCTAAAATATATAATTTTAATACTATTACTTCACGATATTACCAAAAGGGGATTGAATCAGTTATCCATAACTATGACACACATATTCAGTTCAAAGATTAGAACTTTAATTTCAATGATATAGGAACTTTGAAATGAGGAAATTCTTTCTACTAATACAGATCAGAATGATCTCTACAATTTGTGGTTTGTGATTTTCCTAGAACATGGAAATCCTAAGTGACTTATCCAATCTTATATATTCAGCCCTACATTTTTCTGTCCCCAAAGGTAGATCTCTTTCACCATAACAATCTTTTCACATCCTTTAGCTACCTTGTTGAAAAACAGAACCTACTGTAGCAGGGTTGAGGAAGGGGATATCAAGATCACAGAGCACAAACCTACAGCCTGCAGGAACCATAAAAACAATATGGTTCGAATTTCATTTTCAAGTTGAAAAAGCAAGGTCCCTAAAAGTTAACTACTTGCCAAAGGTCACAGAGAAATTATGTAGTAGAACTGGATTCAAACTCAGATCTCAGGACTCTAAGTTATGTTCTCTTTCCAAAGTACCACCTATTCATATAATCATGGCATCTTTAGGCTTTTTAATCTAAGAAAGGACACCCAGGAAAATTCTAAACCATAAAAATCCCATTTCACAGAAGATTATATCAAAACAAAATTCTAATGCTGAACTATAAAATTTAAGGGGAAGAAATAAATGCTTCTTTAATGAAAGACTGATAATGTAATCCCCAAACAACTTTTCTCAAAATGCTTTTGGATAGATGAGGTATCCTTGCATTTCTACCTAATGTGGAACCCCAAGATACTGTTGTTGAATCATTTTAGTTATGTCTAATTAAATTTTGTGACACCGATTTGGGTATTCTTGGCAAAGATCTTTGACTGGTTTGCCATTTCCTTCTCTAACCCATTTTGCATATGAGGAACTGAGGCCAACAGGGTTAAATGACATGCCCAAGGTCATACAGCTAGTGTCTGAGGCCCAATTTGAACTCAGGTCTTCCTTACTTCAGATATGGTGCTGTATCCACTGAACCAACTAGCTGCCCCTAATGTAAATAGGGGTACCCGGTGGCTTCTTGTGGGTAGTAGGAATTTTAATAGTCTCCTGAAATTCTTGAGATCTCAGAATATGGACTTTTCAGGATTCACATTTCTCAATTCAGTGCTCACAGGATAACAGAATTCGAGTAGGAAGGGATCTCAAGCAACATCTAGTCCAACCCTCTCATTTTATGAATGAAGAAACTAAGGCTGAGTGCATTAAGTTACTTCCCCAAAGTCACTTAAGCAGAGTAGAAAATCTGATATCTTAAGCCAGAACTCTTGTATACTAGTTCCTCATTCTCTCCATTATAAAATGTTTCCCTATGGAGACATCATGGTGCAGAGGAAATATGACTAATTATTGAGTGAGAGGACCTGTGTTCAAATTCCACTGTGAATATTTGATGCCTACATGTCCTTAAACAAGTTATATAACCTTTCTGTTCCTCAGTTTCCTCATGTGTAAAATGAGATCACTGGAAGGAATGAGTTCATTTCCAGGTCTAGATTTAGGACTGATAAATAAAAATATCGACAACCACCTGTGCCAGCCAGGTAGTATAACACTTTTTTTAAACAAAAAAATTTAAAGAACACTCATTCTTTCCTTCCCCCAGAAGACACATACTAACTTTCTGGCAGAAGTTGCAAGAGGTAGAGTTTCAACAGGTGACTGCTTCAGAGTAGAAAGGAAATATAGGGAAATATTTTATTATATTGTTTGAAAAACCTTATTGATTATCATGTTCAAATCAACTTTATGTAGCTAAAAATTGTCTAAATCAAAAGTTTACTACAAAGGTCAGTACAAGCTCAGAGGTTCTCTGGGGAAGCTTTGTAACTAACTAGAATGACAAAAGGAACTCTGGTATTACAGTGGGGCAAGATCCTGAGAAGTAACAAATTCTAATCAGTACCTGGGAAAAAGGAAACAAAGAAGTATGTAGTTCAGGTAAAATAGACCATCCAAATGAAATAAAAGAGTTGGGAGTAGCTAACTATCATTTCCCTTTCTACTTGAAATTTTATGATCCTATAGTATCTTTGGTACCTCAACCATGTTGGTCTCTGAAATTGTAAGACTAGATGCTCATACGTAAATTTTAAAGGAGATTTTATTGTGACTAAAGCAAACAGAAGAGTTAAGTGTATTAGTTTTAGTGATTAGAAAATTAACTTCCATTTTTTCTTAGAATTAAAAATCAGCCATTTCTTATCTTTCTTGTTTTCTGTGTCCCAAGGAGAAGAAATATAAGAGAAATAGGACACAGGAGGAAAACATGATCTCTAATTATCTAAATATGATTGTTCAGGACAGAAGTGAAGCTCATATAGATGCCAAAGATAGGACATGAAATAACAAAGGGAAGGTTACAGAAAAGGACAATGTGTCTTGATATTCCAACTGATCTAGGCTGCTTTCTCAACTATTATATATTTGCATTTTGGGGAAATAAGAAAGTTAGGGAGATAGTATAGGATTATGAAAATTCAGAATTAGAAGGAAGCTAAGAGACCACTAAATCTGGAGCTAGAAGAAATCTTAAGAGATGATCTATTCCAACTCTAATTTTATAAGAGAAAGCTGGAATGGTTTCTAAAGACTCTTCTAGATAAAAATCTATGTAATTGTGAGGAGAGGAGAATTCACTTTTCCAGCATAATCATGTTGCCAAACTATGATTATTTTTCTTATATGCCATTGTTTTAGCCATTGCTTGACCTTATATTTAATGTGGCTGGATGAGTCAATCAACAAGTATTATTCAGTCCTTATTAAATGCCATGTTAAGTTATGTGGATACAAAGAAAGTCTAAAAGTGCCCCTTCCTTGACGGAGCTCACAATCTTATTGGGAAAAAGAACATGCAAACAACTACATTCAAACAAGATAAAAGGAAGAATTTGAAATAATCACAGAGATAAGACTAGGAAGGAAGATTTCTGGGAACAGAGGTCTTTATAGTTAATCTTCTCCAATTCTGAGAGTCAGAAGCCTGATACAAGGAACTAAAAGGGAAGAGAGAGAGAAATCTAATTTTACTTCCCTGCCATTTAAATGAATTGTGGGGTGTGAGTAGGAATCTCTGTCACTAACACATACACATAAAAAAGTGTCATTACTAAGTATATATTAAAATATATGCATGTGTGTTCCATTTCCATGATTAGAAAGATATATAATTATGATCTCTCTTTTTTATGAAAGATTCAGAATGAATTCCTTGATTATGTTTATGTTAATTTTATCACTTAAGCTATGCAGACTAATCCCAAGAATGTTTGTTTACTAAATAAGGTCAATCATAGATTCCATGTTGTTCTGGGAAGGGTGATTTAAATCAGGCTGTCAGAATAAAAGGCAAGATTAATAGTAATTGCAAGAGGAAGAAAATTAAGACTGGATTTTGGGGAAATACCTTGTTAAAATTAAAGCTGCATATGTACCAATGTCCTTTCCTTGCACCAATAGACTTAGTTCTTCAAAGATAAACAGAGTTTTTTACAACTTAAGGTTAAATATTAAGAATTCATTGAAACAAAAAAAGTACAGATTTGGGACTCAGTGTGTGTGTGTGTGTGTGTGTGTGTGTGTGTAGGGAATGACAGAAATAAGGAGTAAAAATCCTTCAAAGCTCTTTCTTTGAGTTTGAGGGATATTTCTCTAAGAAATGGTTTGGAAGTGATTTAAATCTTACCACCATCATTTTGGTTGGTAATTTCCATCTGAATTTTTCCCTTAATGCACAGTAAATGTTTATTGAATAATTTGGGTAGTTAAAAATAAAACCTATTCAGTCCCATTAGACAGCTCTGCAGGATAAAACAGCATGCCCTGTGGAGCTATTGAGAGGAGAAAACTTTCCCTCCCCAATTTTCCACTTGAACTGGGCTTCTCCCCAGAGAATAGCTCAGCTATTAGCAGATGGCCTCTGCCACCAGCTAACAAAGCATTCTATAGCTGTTAGAAGCAGCCGGGTCTGGCTGGCAGCATCTGACTCTTTTTCGGGACAATCTCTTGCTGTATATCCACTTTCATTCTACTATCTTGTTTATGCTATTTCAACTCCCCATTAACATGTCATATTTAGACTCAAGTTTTAATAACTAAAAGGCTACTTTAATGTTTGAAGAAAATGTAGGGGGGGTTAAGTTACTAAGAAACAACATAACATCTTGAGACTTGCTTTTGTAACTATAAAATACATTTCATAATTGTTTTAAGGTCCCTTTGATAGTATTTGCCTAGTTATTTTAACAAAAAAAATTGGCTAAACTCACATAGAAACAAATGTGTGGATCTTTCTGACTTTTCTTTAGTTAGAAGGTAAGCTTTGTAAAGGTATAAAAGGTTTTATAACCTCCAGAATGACACAGATAAGGCAGGGAATGTGGGCTGGTAGGAAAGTGATGTATAAAAACCCATGCCATGGTTTGTTCTTTGAAAATTAAAAAAAAATTCAGAGTAGGAAGCAATGAAAGTATCCAAACCCCATTTCTGAGACAAATTCAAATTAAGGAGGGAATGAGAACTGAAGATAAGATCCTATACAAAGATTCTGGAAAATCATTCCTATGCACTGGCACAAATGTGGGCTACTTTTCAGTGTTTGCTTTTTTTTTTACATTTATTAATATTCATTTTTAACATGGTTACATGATTCATGCTCCTCCTTTCCCCTTCAACCCCCCCCGCACCCCCCCTACCCATGCACATTTCCACTAGTTTTGTCATGTGTCCTTGATCGAGACCAATTTCCAAATTGTTGGTAGTTGCATTGGTGTGGTAGTTTCGAGTCCACATCCCCAATCATGTCCACCCCAACCCATGCGTTCAAGCAGTTGTTTTTCCTATATGTTTCCTCTCCTGCAGTCCCTCCTCTGAATGTGGGCAGCATCTTTACCATAAATCCCTCAGAATTGTCCTGGGTCATTGCATTGCTGCTGGTTCAGAGGTCTTCAGTGTTTGCTTTTGCTAGCCTCTCCCCCACCTCCCTGACTCCTCTAGCCATATAATACCTAAATTTACCTTTTTAAAATATTAACTTTTTGTTTTTGATCCTACCTTCAGTACAATTCAATTCAGTAAACATTTAATAATTACCTACAACATCAGGCACTGTGCTGAGTGCTGGAGATACAAATCAGAAGAAAAAGGAAGACAAGTCTATCCTCAAGGTGCTTATAGGAAAATCACACAAGAAACTGAAGGTGAAACCAGGATTTGGAACAGAGGATTAGATACCCAGGGCAGGGGTGGTAGAGTCTAAGCCATACCATGCAGCTGGAAATGGATGGGAGTTTGAAGACTTGCCTGTGCCATGAGCCTTGTTTAAATAGATGCTGTAGGATGAATTCTTTACTCTGTCCTCTAGACCTTCAGTGATGTGTAGGGGCTAGTAGTGGTATAGCTGAGGTGCAAGTACCAAATCCGATGCAGTCTCTTAAAAAATGACTTTCCTGGTGATGAGCTTTGGCTTAGCATTATGATGGAATTGTCTAATCCAAGGAGTACAGCTGGTGTTAAAAGAAAACTCTCAAGGAATAGAGTACATCCAAACATTTTTCTACATGATAACTTTTTTTAAGAAAATGGTTTTTTGAACATGTTCAAGAGGTAGGACAAGATGTAAGGAATTCAGTGCTTCTAAAACAATACAATAGGAGTATCCCAAAATTCAGGTGCATTGAATGAATATTAGAGTAAGGATCAACCTTAGGGAATTTGGGCTGCTGCTAATCCCAGAGTTGAATCAGGATAGCAATGATTTTTCAGGTTACCTATCCCTGAAATTCTAGATTCCTTTCAGAAACAAAAATTTGTCTATATGGTTAGCACCTACTTTCCTTATTCATTTCCTTTAGAAATTTCGGTCAATTAGGGTAACGTAAAAAAAAAAGTTCTGAGGGCCACCTGTCACCTTACTACTTATTGATTGGATGATTAAAAATAACATAAAACAACAACCCAAACCTAAAATAAACAATGACCCTTTAAATGCACTGGTTAGCCTTTTGAGTAGCCCAGGGACAGCTGGGATAAGAAGCCTGTTTCACCAACAGTTTCTTGAGAGATCTTTTTTACATGATTTATATCCAATTGTTGATTTTAAAAATAACCATAATAATAAAATGCCTTTACACACGTGTATATACTTCTCTTCATATATGCATGTGTATGTGTGCATCTCCATGCCCACTCCCAGGCATTTCAAGTTTAAAACAGTGTGATCAGTGCACACATGTGAGAGAGAGAGAGAGAGAGAGAGAGAGAGAGAGAGAGAGAGAGAGAAGGAAAGAACTTCATCTGGAAACTTGTCCATTACTTAGAAGACTTCAACACTGCACTTACTGTCAGAGCCATGACCTGATGGAGAAATCATTAGGAATGTCCCTTTGTTGGGTCCAGATCCCTAAGACACAAAGCATCCTACAGATATATTTTGGGCTTAATTTATTTTTGTTTTTTGGAGGGTGTCTAGTGTTGTTTGTGTGTATGCTTCTGAGAGTTCATGTTTCCTCATGCTTTGGGCTATGGTCAATCTTCTGGTTCCTGCGTTACTCCAAAAACCCAAAATGTTTTATGGTCAATCAGTGGCAAAGGCTGGCCAAATTCCTCAGAAGCTGGGTTGCCAGAAGGAAATCTTCAATCAAGGAAAGTGTCAAATGTCTTAGAAGGGCATAAAATAAAGAATGTTTTAATTCCTATATCACAAATATGTAATCATGTTAAAGACAATCATGTGCTAACCAAGACTTTTCTTCTCAGGGATAAACATGCATAATTCCCTCACTTATCTCTGATGCAATGGTCTTAGGATCCTTCACCATCCTGGTTCCCTCTAAACAGCACAAAGAATCATATGATTCAGAGGGAGAAAGGAGTTTAATGAATCTTTGTTTTTTGCCCATGGATAAAGTAAGGAATACCTTCAGAAGTAAAGTTAACTTGACAAAAGTTATGCAATAATAAATAATGGATCCCAGGTCCTCTGACATTAAAACTATTATTTGGCCCTATTTCCTAGTTACCAATAAAAAGATTAACATTTTTCTCTCAATGGATATTTAATAACAGTCCAGAATCTCTGACCTATGTGCCAGATATTGGGCTATCTAAATCTGTCGCAGAAGCCACAGAATCCAACCCCAACAATTTTTATTGATCACCAAGCACTAATAAGGCTAAAACAATTGGCTTACTAGCTTCAAGGTTCAGCTTATCAGCTTTCTCCATAAAAGTCAATGATGAATAAAATTCACTTTGCTAGCACTGAGGAAAAACAAAACAAACAAACAAAAAAAACCCTCTGAATTCAAATGAACAAATAAGCAATGAAATGAGGTGTTCAATAATGATATTCTCTGTGTTATTTTATATATACAAGTGCTTAATTTCTTGAGTACAAAGGAAAAAAGAAATAAAAACAAATTTAAGATAACAGCTTTGTAGATATTAGTGTCAATGAAAACTATAAAACAGAATTGTGAATGACAATATAAGATAATGCTGGATACTGGGTATATGAAACTGGAGAAGGGGAAACAATGTTGTATGATCAAGAGAGCACTTTCTCAGGGAAAATTGAATAATGGGATAGTTTGAAAAAATAATAATGTTAGAATCTTCATTTGGCCCATAGTTATTCTTAATAAAGTCCATATCATGTAATGAGCAAAGCCAGCTAATATTTGAGATGTATTCAGTCTTCAAAATATTAGATTAGAAACTGCTAAAAGCCCGTCATTCAAATCCACCTACTACTACAATTCCCATCAAGGCATAAGAAATGCAGTAAGAGGAGAACTTCATATTACCCTTAATATATAAGAAAATGGGCTTACTGATTCAGTTAGAACAGTTTCAATCTTGGCAAGATAACTGCAGATTTAACAACAATAAAATAATTTCCCAGGTGAGTCAGTAGCTAACAATTTATACCAAAGGGTGAGTGTTTTCAATTAAGGACCCTAACCTAAATCCCACCCAACATTTTTTTTTCTTTAAACACTGCCTCAGACTTTAGGGAAAATAAATAAATAAATGAGGAAATTCTATTTTCTGCATAAGGATCTCTATTACCTTACTAATGCACAGTTTGGAAAATGTAATTCCATACACAATGGGTTTATTTCTCTGTTGGGACTCTGGTCCAGCTTTGCATTTTGAGTTGTTTGGAATAGCTAACTCTGAAAAGTAGGCAATAGAAAATGCCCTGCCTACTGAAGAAAACAAAACAAACAAACAAACAAACAAACAAAAACAACCTTTTGATATTATAGCCAATTTCATCTATTTACTTTAAATAAATCAGTCATTATTCTTTTTTATGCAACTATTTGGATTGTATTTCATTAATTTTAATGACAATCTGAAATGATGAAGATGAAGCTCATAGTTGAATAAATATTTCTATCATATTCTTTTACTTGCCATGTGTATGCTGGCAAAATCTAAGTCTGGAAATCATTCACCTGTTTAGATCAATCAAGGGAAAACAGAAATTTGACATAAATATGAAAAATAAAGAGATTTGTAATCTAATTTTACACTTTTAAATGATAACTTCATTTTTCTCCTATTGTTAAAGTGAACTAGATCCTTCATCACATATTTATTTCTTAATTTCTTTCATAAACCTTTAACTTCTATCTTAGAATTGATGCAAAGTATCAGTTCCAAGGAAGAAGAATGGTAAAGGTTTGACAACTGAGGCTAGTGACTTGCCCACAGTCACAGAGCTAGGATGTGTATGAGGTCACATTTGAATCTAGGACCTCCTTTCCCCAGGCCTAGCTTTCTATTCCCTGAGCCCCTTGCTCTCCCTCATCTAAAAATAATGATTTTAATGAAGAATATTTAAAATATAGTTTCATAGGTAAAGGAAATATAGTACATAGATTAGAGAAACTTGATGAAGTTTACTTGGCTAGTGACATGAGCAGAAGTGGAACTCATTTCTTGTGGGTCTAATAACCGTTCTCCTCCCATTATAACAAAATGCCTCCCATAGATTCTAGCTAAGTAATCATGGATGAATCAGACTATCTTTAGGCCCCTTTTCCACAGTTTCACTTTCCAAAGTTTCTGGCAGTAAGTACTTGGAAGTCCAATGGGGGAAGGGACAGAAGTCTACCTGCAGCAGCATGTACCCCTAGTCTTGGTCTCTTCCACTTTCACTTTTACCTTTTTAGAGGTATTTTTTCTGGAAGGGATGTGCAGGAAATGGGATGCCAAGGAACATGGAGCTGAGGGGCAGGAACAGAAAGACAATACATTTATATGAGGGTTAGCAAGTGTTCACTTCTATCTGTGATTTCAGCCATCTAATAGATCTTAGAAAATAACCCCATGGATACAGGACCCTACTGTACAGAGTAGAATTGAGTCTTTCTAAATTATTGCCCTCAAAACTAGAATTCTTTGTTTTGAGAGAATCCCAAGAAAATCTGATTCACTGAATTTTTAAGGGCCAGGATGATTCATCAGTGGTAATAATGATAAATCCCAAATTAGAAGGGACTCAAAATGTAGGTGACTAACATCTTCCCTACCAGTGATCCTACTAAAACCAAATTACTGTACTCTTTTTGTTCTGATGCACTTTTAAAGGAAATCATTTATCATAGAAAAAAAAGTCAGGATGAATATGGCATCACATCTACTGGCAAGGCACTCAGTATCAACTACTATGCTATGATTCATAAGGATTGGCAGGGGACAGAGCCTACCTAAGCTGAGATGCATTATTAATCTGTCTGAGAAACTGTAATTACCTTTTGATTCTGTCTCTTCAAGCTTGCAAACAACTGCACTTCCAGTCTTCTCCTTCACTTGTGTATTAGTGATGACTTTATATTGTGACTTGCAGTTCTAGCTATTTCCTCAATCTGGAATATTTAGAATTATTTAATTTATTTAAGAAGTATTTTTTGAAAACCTACTCTGTGAAAGATAACTCAGTCATCTAGGTTTCTTAAATATAAAAAGTTTATATGTAAATTTTCAGTTACTGTGATTCAGTAGTCATGTTATAATTGAGTTAGAAATTATAGATAATTTTGTGGATAGGTGTGGAGAAAAAAAAATCTCTCTTTCATATGATAAGACTCGGTTTATTTGGGCTCTGCACTGTATGAAGGATTTATAAAAAATTCTTGAAGGCAGTCTGTTGTTTTTTTGTTTGTTTGTATGTTATCTTTTGTTTTTTTCTCCTTGAACTTTTCTTTTGTCTTCATGTCCTCAGTATGGAATATAGTGATTTGCTGATAGCAGGGACTTTATTATCAGTTGAACCAGATCCAATCAAGCATTAACTACTTTTTAATAGGAAAAAAAGTCATTTTAGCATTTGTCCTCTATTTAAATAAGAGACCACCCATAAAATTTGCTTCCATTAAAACAAATAATGGAAACCTTTATATTAGGATATATAATGAAGGAAACCGGATATTTCTTTCATCTTAAAAGTTGATGTGTCCAAAGTCTTATTTGTTATTAGTGGCAATCTTTGAAATAATATTAAGATTTCTAGTCTTCTGAATTCAGAAATAATAGCAGACTATGAAAATACATTCTAGACAGAATAGTTTGTGATGACATTTTGTTTTCTTTCCCAGAATTCAGTTCATGTCATCTACAATTTTTTTCAGTTTAATTAGTGCCAACCTGAAAATTGCTTTTTTCCATGAATTATTTCTAGCATTGACATGATGTTTGTAGTGAAAATTCTAAGAAAAAAAACCCTAACATACATTATCTGACAATTTATTGGGTCAGTGAGTAGCTTGTCAATTGAGCTTCTAAAATCTTTAAATACTATGGATTCCTGTCTTATGATTTAAGCTTTCGAATTTTTTTAAAGAATAATTTACATCTCAATGTAGCTATTTAGCAAGAGCTGTCTAAAAATCTAGCTCAATTATAAATAATGGTTCCAGTTATATATTTACATTACATTTTGGAGAATAAGTAAATGAATTGTTCTGCTCTTAATATTGATAAATAATGTCTCACTTAAAGTTGCTTAAGTCAGCAACAGATACGGCTGAGGGAAAAGTAGCTGACTACATAGGCTTTAATACCTTCTTTCTTAATCACAGAGCATCTTATTAACATGAGAATCAACTGTTCAGAACACTTTACTAAGCTTTCCTTCCACCAAAATGCCAAGTACTGAATTTTCTGGTCTTTTTTAGGTAACTGAAATAATATGAGATTCCATCACTTATTACTCATCCCAGATCACATTCAGTGACTAGTAGTAACTAGTCACTGAACATAAACCCTGTTCTAAATTACAGATCACAGAGATATTATAGTTCCTACAGAAAACTATGGACATCTTAGTGAATTTCAAGTCATTGTTACTCAGGCAATTGAACCCAAAATACTGCCAAAATACCACAAGATGTAGATAAAACAGGGATTTTATAGAGTATATCACTCCCTAGAGAATTATCATGTAAATTTACCCTAAGTATTTTAAAATTCACAAAATTCTTCCTTTAAAATTCTACTTTTATGTTTCATTGTGGTAGGGTAACCCTTAGTTCTCAAAGATAATCCAAGCACAAGTCCTAGTAAATTCTAACAAGGTGTAAAAGGCCTTGAAAATGATCCCAGGGAAGTACTGAATAGCTTTTGTCTGAAGACTAGTCTTTTTTTTAAAACCCTTACCTTCTGTGTATTGACTTATAGGTGGAAGAGTGGTAAGGGTAGGCAATGGGGGTCAAGTGACTTGCCCAGGGTCACACAGCTGGGAAGTATCTGAGGCCAGATTTGAACCTAGGAACTCCCGTCTCTAGGCTTGGCTCTCAATCCACTGAGCTACCCAGCTGCCCCCTGAACACTAGTCTTGATTATGTCAGAGAAGCTCTTTGGTCACAGATGAATGAATTTTTTAGGTCACAGCAATTCTCAATCCATCATATGTTAAATTATTATGGCATGATAATTTGCATCAAAGTAGGGAGTACACAAACAAATATCATAGCACATAATTGAAATTTTAGAAGTATACAAGGAGTAAGATGAATTTTTAAAAAATAATGAATGAAAAATCAACTTAACTTTTGTACTACTATAATAAGCACCTACTAAGACTAAGGATATAAAGACAATAATGAAATTGTTCCTACCTTTAAGGAGTTTATAGTCTACAATGAAGTGAAGACTTAAGTGATTAAAGAAGTTTGACATGCATATGTAGGATGTTTGTAAAAACATTACTTAATGATATACTTTAATCATAGGGGTTTTCTAATCCCTTTAATAGTTTAATTTTTAAATAAATGGGTCAGAACAGTTAAGAATGTTGATTTATCCATAGGAAATATATATTAATAGACTTGCAAGGTTTAAGAAAAAGGGATAAATGGTACTGTGAAGAAGACTAAGTTCATGAAACTCAAAATGAATTCCCATCTAAAGATTAAGTGGTTTTAGCAAAATATGAGAAGACTATTATATTGCTGTTTCCAACACAGTGGAAGTGAAACCCCATTAAATATTTGATCAGTTAAAAAAACCAGCAAGTATTCTGCAGCTATCATGAATATGAACATCTTGCTGACAGTTTAATGCATGACAGAACCATAAAAAGATTATGCATGGTAAAATAACCCAGTGTTGGCATAGCTTAGCCTCATGCAAGTAGAAATGTACTGATAACCACAGAATATCAAACAGGAACAAGAGTTAGTTATAAAATAAACATGACTTGATCAACTTTATTACCAGAATGAATCATATCTATATGATTAGAGAGGCCTCAAATCTGCCTCTTTCTAATATTCACTAAGATTCTCTTCTCTCACACTGGCACAATCTGACAAACCCAGAATAAATAAAATTTTAATACTAATAACAAGATTGGACCTCAACAAAAATACTGATTTCATGATTTGACTTAAAGGTTATCAAAAATATTTTGCTGCCAAAGATGTCTAACAGTGTCATTCTTTGTATCCAAACTACTATGCCCAGCAATACTAAATTAAAATACAAACACAAAACAAAAATGTTTATATGTAAACATATTTAAACAGTTATGTGTCAGGGACAGGAAGCAGGCTAGTATTACTAACTATAAGATTTGTGGAAAAGAATAATGAGAAGCAAGATAGAAAAGATAGGATGTAACTAAATTGTAAAGGCTTAAATTTCTAGAGAGTTTGATCATAATTACAAGAGGGAGTCTCTATATTGGTGATGGGGGTGGCAGGAGGAATGATATGGTCATAATTATTCTTTAGGAAAATCACTGGCAGTTATGTGGGGGATGGATTAGATAGAGATGGGAAAGACTTGAGGCTGAGAGGGTATTGTCATAGTCCAGGCAAGAAGTAATGAGAACCTGAACTATGGGTAATCAGAGCCTTAGCTAAATATAATGAGGGCCTGATCTGAGATAATGAGGGTCTGAACTAGGGGTAATTAGGACCTTAACTAGGGAACTGGCTAGATAATAGCAAGAAGAGGACAACTGACTCAAATGTTATAGAGATAAAAATAGCAGAATCTGGTAACTGACTGAATATGTGGGGTTAGTGAGAGTAAGGAATGTGGGAAAACCCTGAGGCAATGAACCTGGGTGACAGAAAAGATGATGATACCCTTAAGCATAATTCCCTGTGGTTAGGCAAAGATATTGAGCTCTATTTTAGATTGTTGATTCCTTAACTTCACAACCATCCATACTTGGGGCTGTCCAAAAGTTCAATATTGTTTTAACCTCTAAACAAATAATTTGAATAAATATTCATTTGTAAAAGCAGTGTTGCACAAGTGCCTAACTGTTCACTGTGATTAATTAATAACTTTAATAATTTATATTCCATTTGGAATTACCTTATTCCAAAGTAATTGAAGACAAATTATTTTTTAATTAAACAGGAGGTATTTCCTCTCCTCTTTGCTCTTTCCTTAAATGATAAAAAATTGAGGGTAGTGTCAATAATTATGTAAACTAATAATAATTGCTAATACATGGTCAGTTAAATATTGATAATCTTATTGATGATTAAAAAGATTTATTCCTTTGAACTTTATACCCTTTTTAAAATATCTTTGAAATTTTTTTTTTGAAAATGTAGAAAAAAAAGAATGACAGCTACTTTATCCACTTTGACAGTATGGTAGGTGAATACCTCAATGGAGCTGGTCCATCAGGACACAGACACATAGTCTGGTGAATGATTGTAAAAGATTACTCCCTGTCCTCAAAACTTACTTTTAATACCAATATTATCCAGGCAGAGAAACATCCTAGTGGAACAGAGAAAAAGATTGATTTGGACCAACGATGACTTTGCTTCAAGTTGAGCCTTTGATATTTGCTGACTATGTTATCTCTGGGCAAGTCACTTAACATCTCAGTGGCCAAGGAAATTCTCTAACACTATTAATTATATAGTAATTTATCAATTAATTAGTCTTTATTAAGTGCCTTCTAGGTGGCAGGTATTGTTAATATATGTTGAGGATCCAAAACAATGATGACAGTTCCTGCCTTTTATAATAGATAGGGTGAGGTAGCATATGTATCATATATATAAAAATATATACATGTATATACATACGAATAAATGTAAACATCAGTCTATGCCAAATAGATACAAAATAAACAACAGTAGTTACCAATCTGATTTGGTAGAGGGAGTTTCCTTTGCCAGAGTCAGTTCAACAATCACATATAAAGGACGATTTATTTCCTCTGCCCCAGAAAAATAAAAAAAAACACAAATGACCGAATGCACAAATCAACACTACAATTGTGAAACATCTTTTTTTTTAAATGATGCCAAGGGTAATAGAGACACAAACTGTATCTGACTACAGCAAATGATAATGGAATTAGCAATGGAGAAATCTTTAAGGATATGGGTGACCAGAAAAAGATGTGCGTATATACACACACAGAGAAACATGCACACACACAAAATTAGAATGAGGTGATTATATAGCAAGAGTAAATTAGGAAAAGCTGCATGGTGAACTGATATCCAAAATTCTTAAAAGAAAGTTAATTCATAAGAAGGCATAGACAAGAGTAACATAGGAGAAAAACGTATAGAGAAAGAATCCATATATGTGAAGTACTAAATAACTGAAGTAGTGAATTACACTAGATGAATTGTTCCCACACAGTACAGAAGAAATTCAAGTTATTGATATGTTCTAGCAACAAAAAGCAACATAGTCCTAAAATGGAATTATGTACAATTTTATACAAACACACATACACACACACACACACACACACACACACACTTCTGAAGCTATATAAAGACAGACATGTTGGAAAAGCATCTGGGTGCTAAGGGAAAATGGAGAAATTTATCTCATGAACATATGTGAATGATTTATTTTTTTCAGCAATTCAAGGAAAACAGGCCTAAGTTATTCTGTTTCTTATTTTTACAGCTACATTCACAGACACTGGAAATAGTTGGTTAGTACTGTTAGTCCTACAACTGATGGTAACATTTCTTTCTCAATAGAAGTTGGCATAGTGTGAATTCTAAAGGTCCTTCTGGGTGTTATTTTGTAAAATAGTGGTGGCTTTTCTAGGTTCCTAGAAACCAAATGTAGAGTATATAAAAATTCTTCTGAGTTCTGGTTATATTTCTTTAAAAAAAGATATTAATCCCTGGATAAATCTAAAACTTTGATAAAATATAAACCTTTTATGACTTTTTTTTTAATTCTCTAGTATGGGCAGAACTTATTACCTCCAGAGTGAGGCCAATCTGCCTGTGGATAGATATAATTTTTGAAAGATAATCTTTATATCAAGCTTAAATCTGGCTTTATTTAACTTGAGGTCATTGTTCCTAGTTATTTGTTTATTTGTCCCCCTCCCCAGAGACTAAGCAGAACAATTCTTGCTTTTCTTTTAACCTTTTAAATATTTGAAGAAGGCTATCATATCTCCCATTAAATCTTTCCTTTCCTAAGCTGAACTTCCTTCAATTAATTATCATGAGGCATGATCTCAAGGACTTTCATTAAATGACCTTTGGGCATTTTTCATTTCACCAATGTCATTTATAAAATGTGTATCCAGAAAAGTAATCTAATATTACCAAAGTCATCTGAAGTGAGGGAGTATACAGGTAGAATTTAAAAGCTTTTTCAGCTGTATCACATTGTTTACTATTGATAACTTTCTGGTCCACTAACTTCATCACCCACCTTTTGCTTACTCTAGCATCCCAGGTTTTTTTTAATGAATTAATACACAGACACCGTGTCTCTCTAGACATCATTATTATCAGAGTAATAATGTAAAATAAGGGGATATGGTCCATTGTAGCTCTCACATTCTCTCACTAAATGAGAATAAAAATATTATGTTCAAATTGAACCCAAAGATCATCTATTACTCCTTCTAAAGTTTTTTTATCATTGAAAGACAATTTATATGCTTTCAAATGACTGAATTATTAAAAGTAATTTTACACATTATTAAATATGCTGAAATACACATTTCTTTTTGAGTGAAAAATTACTTTAAAATAAATAGTATTTATTTAGCGATTTCATAATGTTTAAAAACAGAATAATAATATTTCATATCATTTTAACAATTAAAGTATACTTTCCTCATAATTTATGGTTCTTATATAGTAGATAAGTAGATCTACAAGTAT
Organism: Gracilinanus agilis; assembly: GCF_016433145.1. NCBI lineage: Eukaryota > Metazoa > Chordata > Mammalia > Didelphimorphia > Didelphidae > Gracilinanus > Gracilinanus agilis. The sequence continues at coordinate 120,017,018 of NC_058130.1, read as the reverse complement.
GATTTTTTTCCTTTTCTTAAAACCATAACTTTTGTCTTAGGATCAATACCATCAATTCTAAGAAATGGCAGTAAGGGCTAAGAAATTATGATTAAGTGACTTGCCCAGGGTCACATAGCTAGGGAGTATCTGAGGTCAAATAGTGCTCTATCCACTCTGCTACCTAACTGCCCCAGGAGTATTATTTTCTCAGTGTACAAATAAGCTATGTAGGGTTCAAAGGTTAAGTGATTTGACAATTATCATAGACTTTATTTTAGAATTCTAACTCTAAGAACAATGCTTTTATCAATATGCAATAAGGTATTGATGCAAGAAACATTTTTAATCTCAATATCTGAATATTTCTTTTAGCATTTTTATATTTAAAAATCAGTAACAATTCAACTCCTTATTTAAAAGAATCTCAGTAATGGACAAAGTCCCCCAGATGATATAGAAAGTTTTATTTGTATTGTTAATGTTTGCATTATTAAAAATAAAAATAAAGTCTTTGATCTTTCTGAAATATATATGTACATGATGATAAACTCCATTATTTACTTAATTATTATAAAAGGTATAAAATATAAATTAGAATTCAAATTTGTTATGAGATGGCTAAATACAAAAGAAGTATATTTTCCTTTGAAGTGGAAACTTGAAAGTCTTAGTTTTTGCTGATGAGAAAGGGAAGTATACATGTTAAAAGTACAATAGATGATCATGTGTTATCACAAGAGAAAAGATGTAACACAAGAGTATAGTATGATTTAATGGAAAGAACAACTGGATTAGAGTGAAAAAGGAAACAAACACTGAGTCTTGCCATTGAAACCTATCAACTTCATGAACTGTCACAATTTCCATATGTTTCCATTCAGTGAAAACAATAAAATGTACCAAAAAGAAACAAAATCAGATTTAATAAATAACATCTATTTCAATTTGACGAGCATTTATTAAGTACCTACATATAAAAATATAACATTAGAAAATTGGAATAAGATAAAATGAAAACAATTTAACTAATTTTGCCTTGCCATATCTATTGTATGCTATTTAAACTTAAAAATAAAACAATATCACCATGGACAACTTGTTAAATCCTTCACTATACTTTTAGGAAAAACCCATTACAAATGAAAAGAGACTACTAATTACTTTGCCACTTAATTCATTTTAGTAAATATTTATTAAACCTTTACTATTTGGCACCAAGGTCTTATAAGAAAGAAGAATATACAACAAAATTCTTCAACCATTCAAATGTGTGCACATATTAAAACTAATAACAAAACTATATTTATACTAGAGAGATTATATGTCCCAAAAGAACTAAAATATTTGCCAACTGTCTCAAATTATGAAGTAAAAAGCAACCTAATAAATCTTTTCTTTAGGCAAGTACTACCTGAATCAATAGATTATTACATAGAGAAAAACTTAGAACATCTATCTAGCTCACAGTGTCAAAAGCAGAAATGACTAGATACAGCATAAAAGTATAGATTTAATTGCACAGACCAGTCATTATATTTTACTTGACTACATCTGGAGAGAACAAACAAAATTAATATTTGGTCTAAAATGAAAAAAATATATCTGTTACAAAGCTACAACCACAAAGTTTTATTTTCAGTTCATCTTTCATTAATTTAAATCAGGAAAATATAACAGAAAAATGCATAAGAAAAATTATGTCCAAACCTGAATAATTTAGGTTTTACTGTCCATACTTAGGTTTATCCTAGGCAGCATGTCTTTCTTTCTTTACTTAATGTCCATTGTTAGCTCTCCTTAAAAAAATTAGAAGCATTAGAAGTCTGACTAGAAACTACTTAAAACTATTCATTCCTCTTGAGGAAAGCAGTCAGCTGGTCTCAGCAATAACTGTGTTCCTTTCACAAAAGCTGCAGAATAATCCAGGTAAACGCTAATGTTCAAAAAGGAGCCACTCCATGCTGACTTGGCCACTCTGAAAATCTGATTATGCACAGAGACCTGAATGTATCATCTTTGCAAGTTTCTTCTTTGACATTTTCCTGGTCAAAAAATCAATTTATTAACTGTAGAGTTTTCAGAATATACTTAGTAAAAGCATTTGTGAGCACTGTGAAATAACAATAACAATAACAACCAAAATGCAATGCCATAAAAAATATAAATGAAATGAAACAAGGTATCTGCTTGACTTTCTTCCCATAATGACATTTCGAAAGAACTACTCAGCATCCCTATTCTAAGGATATTTGGGAAAATGGTTTGGTCATCTGCTTATTATGTTTCATAATTTCAGCCCATTAAGATACTTTATTTTCACTCAATATAGGGATGACTCTACAGTAAAAGTTGCAAATATTATATTTATCTATATAGCATTTTAATTTCCAATCTTTTATTTAGGTATTTATCTACAAAATGGAAAAAAAATAGTTGTCCCTCACAATTATCATTCTGTGATATCAAAGTGTCATAGTTAAAAGAACTCTATATTTGCATTAGGAAATCTTGGTTCAAACTTTGGTTACAAAAAATTGCCAAATCAACTAGGTAGAAACAATTGGCCTGGTTAGTGTCTTAATTATCTCACTTGTGAAAAAAAGGAAATATTCAATAGTGTTAAGGGCTGGTATTCAGAGTAAAATTTATATACATTTTGCTTGGTACCAAAGGGAAGATTTAGGATTCATAGTGAGTGGGGTAGGCAAGTGGATACAGTCAGCTTTGGAGGTAGGAAAATCTGGATTTAAATATCAGGTTTGATATACTGGCTCTTTGATATATTTTAATATTATATATATATATATGTTGACATATATATAATATATATATATAATATATTGAATTTGGGAAAGTCAATGAAGTACTCCATTTCTCCAAAGAACTTACTAAAACTCTTATTACTGAGATTTCAGTCATCATTGGGTTCTTGTATAGTACCAAGGAAAGCACAAGAATGGACTTTGGACTCAAAGGATTTGGGTTTAAATCCCACCTTTGATAATTAATACTTATGTAGCCTTGTAATTACAACTTATCTCCTCATTTTCCTCATCTGTGAAAGGGGGATAGAGTCTGAGAGAATGAACTTTGACAGAGCTTCCAGATTTTGATTCCTGACCCTATGATCCTAAGAGAAAGGTGTTGGGGGGCAGAAGTAGAAGGAGAAGTTACAAATGCTAGCTTCCTCTAAAGGAAATCTCCCTAATAATTAAAACTGTTCAACAGAAAAGAAATTTTAGATAGTAGTGGGTTCTCCATAATTAGATATTTTTAAATAGAACTTGGAGATATTCTGATACAGATATCACTTAATCCTCCTCTCATTTAATATATGAGAAAACTAAAATGGAAAATGTAACTTTTTAAAATTCCATACAAATATATTAAATATGAATTAGGATTTGAACCCTAGTGTTCTGACTCCTATTCAGATATATGTAGATTATATGAACTGTATATTAGATGTGGAATTTTAAAGATGATAATATTACCTAATGTATTTCATAGTCTTGTCATGAGAGAAGAATTCCTTTTGAACCCCAACTCACTAAATATACTTTAGAGACAAGCCTACTTATGACTAGAATTTCCTTAGCTGTAAGGAACCTATGGGAAAAATGCCAATGTTTCCTCAGCTAATACCCAATAATCTGATTCTCAACAGGTATCCTGTACAGTTCTAAATAGTCTTAAAAAGAAGCAAGAAGATAATTGGAAGAAGAAGAAAGCTATCCCTTTGTATTTTTTTGAAAGGCATGGGATAACACAAAGGACCAGCAGCTTTAAATTTTAGTTATGACCCATGGGTTTTCAGGGCTTAAGTTGAGTGTGTTCCTGGGCAGCATTTTTCATGTTATAAAGAATCCCCTATATGAGAGTCAAGGAGTCAGGAGCCCCACCAGTAGAGAAAGGCCTCTGGGTCTATTATATTTCATTCTACCTCCTTTGGAGCAAAGAATTCAGCTTAGCCCACATATTGGGCTTCTAGCTTCATTTGCCTGATTCTTTCTTTATCTTCCTAAATGGTTCAAGTACAACTAACACAACTTGTAAGAGTTGGGTGACATATGAGAATATCAGTCTAATGTTGGCTCGAGGGAATTCCATAAACATGTTTTGAAATAAGATTCTATTCATATAATAAATATCAATCAAAAGACTAGAATTCCTTTAGAACTAGAAAAAAAGGAGTGAATGGAATTGTAGCCTATATGGTTCTCCATTTCTCCATTAACTTCAGGAAATCTCTGTAAAAATGAAGATGATGAATCTGTATGTTTGCCTCAGCTTTGGTGTGCATAAAACAAGTCTTTCATATTCTTTTCCCCTTGGCACAAAGAGGTACAAAGGCACTGACAAATGCAATTCAAGAAATAAACTGTTTGCTCACTTCCCTAGAGACCCAGCTGAAAGTATTTGCTGGGATTAAAAGCTTTCTTACCAGAAAAACTAAAATTTCTACAGCACTCTAGTGTTTACACAATAATTTCCATTGAGGTATACGGTGAAAGTATTATTATCTCCTTTGTAAAGATGAGGAAATAGAATCTCAAAGAAATTAAATAGTATAATAGGTAGAATTTATTTATTCCCTATTATGTCAGGCAGTGTGCTGCTTACTTTTACAAATATTATCTTATTTTACTCTTATAATAAGTCTGAGAGGTAGGTGGTATGATTAAACTCATTTTATTATGGAGGAAATGGTGGAAAACAGGTTCAGTGACTTACCCCAACATCACACAAATAGTAAATGTCCAAGAAAAGATTTTAATTTTGGTCTTTCTGACTCTAAGCCCAATGCACTGTTCACTAAATAGCCTAGTTACTATATGGGGATGATCATAATTATTTAAATTAATAAATAAAATATTTTTATCCTACTTCTTGATGCTGCACTTATACATTATGGTTTGATGGCTAAGAATAGCTTCCCATCTCACACAGCATTCTGTGGGAATGAAGATACTATATACCTTAAAGAGTGCTCATACTCATTGCTAGCCAAGAAGTTGCTTTTTGCAGCCCCATCACTGAGTCAAATTTTACTGATGAAAACATCAGCAATCTGGCAATCATAAATTTTAAATCCTAGCATAATATTATTAGAAACCAAAAATTGCTTCTCAGCAGAGAAGTGGAAAGCTATCTGTTTTGATTTGCATGCTTTGGGATAAAATATTTCAATCCACATGATATCACAGTCATAAGTTTCAGGTTTTGGATTTCACATTTGACACTTCATAAATTCAAAACCACATGATATAGACTAGATTCAACATTTTCTCCAATTCAGTTTAGTTTCAGTCAATGCCAATGCCCTCTCTGGTGTTTTCTTTTATCAGTTTAATAACCTACATTTTTAGGTATTAAAATATGGTCTAAAACAGAGTAAGAGTAAGAGAAAACATAAATTTGGAGAGAAAAAAGAAATAATTAACAGTCATATTTTTTCATTATTTGACCTATACATAAATTTTTTATTATTATCACTACCTACTTATTCACTAAATTATGTGTCCTTTTGATAATTCCTTCTGTAAAATTGGCAAATGAAAGGACCAGTACTCATACTAGTTGGAGAAACAAATGCTTCCTGAACTCTAATTAATGAACATTCAGTTTATGTGTCACTTTTACCACGCAGATTGAGTCCTTAAAGAATTTCCCATCTGTCTGAAAAATGGATCATCAATTACAGTAAGGGACATTATAAACAAACCCTTGGTTTCATGTTATTCCATATATATATATATATGTATATATATATATATATATATATATCTGAAAGATTGACAGATATGATTATATAGGAACAATAAGAATGGGTTGTAATTGGAGAGTGGTGGTTTTATTTTCCCTTTTGGAAAAGATTGATTTCATTTGAATAAAGAATTCCCAGTGGGGAAACATCCTTGACCAGTACTAATCAGTATCATATCCAGAGTCTATAGTCTTAGGGAGTTGCCTGAAGAAATTTAAAGGTTGTCACTTACTTCTTACTCAGTATTACACAATACAAGAGTCAAGATTTGAACCCTTGATACCAAAGCCAACCCCACATTGAGACATTCTGAAAGTATTTTTCAAAGGCAAATTTTCCACAAAGTATCAGTTTTGCCAATATCTTTTTAGGAGACTAGAAAAAAAGGAGATGAAAGTAAACAAGCCAAGGAAGGAGATTCAGGGAAATATATTTTCTTGCTAAGAATTGGGGTTACAAACATAGATATGTTATAGTATCATAAAGTGGAAAGAGGAGAGGATTTCAAATGAAGTGGATGTAGCTTCAAATCCTATCACAGCTTTGTAATACCTATGTGACCCTGATTAAATAATTTATCCTCTATGGAATTTTATCTTCTTATTTATAGATCAAGAAGATTGGAACGGATAGACTCAAAGATCCCTTCCAGTTCTAAATTTAGGATCATATGACTAAGCTGAGGAAGGGTTATAGGTAAAAGATTCTTGGCATGACCATATCAAGGTTTGAAGATGCAATTTCCCTAAAGGTTGAAGAACCCAGCTTTAACAAACTAATCTGATAACAATGACACTAAACTATAGTTAATATCAAGGTTAAAACTGAGTAGATGGGATTTAGGCTGAGAGGAAATGAGGAAATAAAACCAAAAGTCCTGTGGTCCTGGTATTAAAAGCCAAGATTCAGATCTTTTGTAAATTATGAATTGTTAAGATGATAATCAATTATTACATCCCTTTTTGTTTCCCATGGATATATTCTTCTATAGGAATGTATAGAAACTTATTCAAAAATACCATAAAAGATGTTGTTCTGCTATTTTTATAGCTCTTTTATATGCTGCTTTGAGGTTTACAAAAATGCTTTCTTTAAAAATACAATGTTAGGTGATACAATTAATATTTTGTCCAATCAATAGGAGAAGCAATTTAAAAAAGAAGCAAAGGGATTTGCTAGGGTCACACAGCTAAATGTCAGTTACTTTATTCAAAGTCCAATATTTTCATGATATCATCCTTCCTTATTGGCGAACCTGTAAGGGGTGGAGACCAGTGGCAAGTAATCTCTAAAATATTTGCCAACACTGCACTAGAGTGTTATAGAGAAGTAGCTTAAAATTAAAAAAAAAATGTGAGTGGAACCAGATGAGTTTGTTGTTAGGAATAATGACAACTATAACAATAAAAGCCAAACACATACTTGTGGTTTGCAATTTTTGGTGGATTCTTCTACATAGAAATACAACTTCCAAAAGAATTTGAGAAAAGGAATTCAAAAATAAGATGGAGCCAAAAAGGTGGATTAGAGGTAACACAGCTGAACTCTCTCAATATTCACATCCAAACAACTATAAAATTAATCCTCTAATCAAATTTTGTAATAGTTGAGTCAACAAAAGATCAAAGAGATATTTTCCTGCCTAAGAAAACTTGGGAGGTTGGCAAGAGAACTCTGTGACACCAAGGTGAAAGGCTGTCAAAAGCCAACAGGTGGCAGAAATAGCAATAGCAGCAGCAATAATAATAGCAACATTAGCAGGTCTGAAAGGTCTCAACCCAGAGATAATAAGGAAGTCAGAGAATTGGTCAGAAAGAGATTACAGGGTACCATTTGGTCACAGTGGATATAGTCACTGATTGGCTTATCCATATGAAGTTCTGAATCATACTTCCAAGACAGAGAGGAACACTTGTAGTTGGTCACTAGAGTACACGAAACCTGGTTGCAGTTTTTTTGTTTTGTTTTTTTAACAAAGCAAGCTATTTATTGATCAAATATGTAATATAGTACAACACTGTGCTAATAGCAGAAAAAAATATAAAAAAGGTTAAAATATGCTATCGCCCTTTGTTTTCAAGTTCTTCTTTTTATTAGATTAACCAGAAATTTATTTTATTTATTTTTTCAAAGTACCAGTTACTAGTCTTATTTACTAGTTCAATGGTTCTTTTACTTCTAATTTTATTAATTTCTCCTTTGATTTTTATGATTTCCAATTTAGTTTTTATCTGGAGTTTTTAAGTTTCTCTTTATAGTTTTTAAGTTGCATACTCAATTCATTGACCTCTTCCTTCTCTGATTTTTTTGGTAGATGCACTCAGGGATATAAATCTTCCCCTCTGTACTACTTTAACTACATCCCATAGATCTGATATGTTGTTTCCTCAGTGTCATTCTCTCCAATGAAATCAGTAATTGTTTCTTTGATTAGTTCTTTCACCCACCAGTACTGAAGAATTAGATTATTTGGTTTCCAATTAATTTTAAATCTGCCTTTCCATAAGTCCTTATCGATTATGATTTTTCTTGCATTATGGTCTGAAAATTTACATTTACTATTTCTTCTTTCCAAAATTTATTTGCATTGATTTAAGCTCTAGAACAGTGATTCCCAAAGTGGGTGCCACCACCCCTAGTGGGTGCTGCAGAAATCCAGGGGAGAGGTGATGGCCACAGGTGCATTTATCTTTTCCTATTAATTGCTATTAAAATTTCAATAAATAATTTCCAGGGGGCTAAGTAATATTTTTTTTTGTGGAAAGGGGGCGGTAGGTCAAAAAAGTTTGGGAACCACTGCTCTAAAACATGGTCAATCGTTGTATATGTGCCATGTGCTGCTGAAAAGAATGTATATTCCTTTTATATCCCTATTTGTTTTTCTCCAGATATCTATTACATCTAATTTCTCTAACATTTCATTTACTTCCCTTACATCTTTCTTACCAGTTTTTTGGTTCAATTTATCTAGTTCTGATAGGGGAAAATTGAGGTCTCCCACTAGAATGCTTTTACTGTCTATTTCCTCCTAAAGTTCCTTTAGTTTCTGCTTTAGCAATCTTAATGCTATACCATTTGGGGCATATATATTGAGTACTGATATTTATTCATTTTATATACTGCCTTTCATCAAGATGCAATTACCTTCCTTATCTCCTTTAATGAGTTCTATCTTTAGCTTTGCCTGGGAGCATTATTGCCACTGCTATCTTCTTTGTTTCAGTTGTAGCCAAGTAAATTCTGCACCACCTTCTCACCTTTACCCTGTGTATGTCTACCTGCCTCAAGTGTGTTTCTTGTAGACAACATATGGTAGGATTCTGGTTTTTTAATCCATTCTACTGTTTCCTTTTTAGTGGTGAGTTCATTCCATTCAAATTCACAGTTATGATGACTGTCTGTGTATTCACCTCCATTTTGACTTCCTCCTTTGATTCTGTCTTTTATCTCTATTTTACCCACCCCACCAACTTTTCACTTTGTCAGTCTCCCCCTTTCCCTTCCCTAATCCATTTCCAATCCCTCCGCTCTTATTATAGTGCCTTTTAAATGAACCCTCAACCTCTCCATCCCTTGTATTTCTTCCTTCCCCACCAGGCCATTTATTACCTTTCTACTTCTCTATAAGGCATGATATAATTCTCTGTCCCAATGGATCTCATTTTTCTTCCCTCTGTGAGTCAATTCCAATGATCATTAGATTTAAGTATTACCTGTTGCCAACCACTTCCACCCTTTTGTTATATTGGTCTTCCACCTTCCCCATGTGCTTCTTTATGAAATATATATTGACCCCATTTTTTCTCTTTTACCATTTCCCTTAGTTTTATCCTCTTTTTTACACATAATTTTTAATATGTTTTCTGACATATCTTATATAGTTTGCCACTATATCCTCTAAGTATACTTCTTCAAGTTACCCTGATTTTAAGAATTTTTAAGAGTTACAATTATCTCTTTTCATATAGGAATACAAATCATTTGAACTTATTGAGTCTCTTAATTTTTTTTCTTTCCTAATTATCTTTTGGTGATTCTCTTGAGTTCTGTATTTGGGCATTTAATTTACTGTTTAAGTCTGGTCTTTTCTTCAGGAATGATTGGAAATATTCTACTTTATTAAATGATCATTCAATAATATAGTCACTGCAATAATATAGTCAAATTTTCTGGGTAGTTAATTCTTGGTTGTAGACCCAGTTCCCTTGCTTTCCAGAATATCATGTTCCCTGCCTTCTGGTCCTTCAGTCTGGGTGCAGCCAGGTCCTATGTAATCTTGACTGTGGCTCAAAGATATCTTAAATGTTTCTTTTTAGCAGTTTGTATTATCTTTTCCTTGATCTGGAAGTTCTTGAACTTGGCTATAACATTCCTGGGCATTGTCAATTGGAAATTTAATGCAGGAGGTGATCTGTGGATTCTCTCAATCTCTACTTTACCCTCTTGTTCAAGAATATCAGGGCAGTTTTCTTGGATAATTTGCTGTCAAATGATGTCCAGGCTTTTTCTTTTGTCAGGATTTTCCAGTAGTCCAATAATTCTTTTTTTTTTTAAAAACCCTTACCTTCCAACTTGGAGTCAATACTGTGTATTGGCTCCAAAGCAGAAGAGTGGTAAGGGTAGGCAATGGGGGTCAAGTGACTTGCCCAGGGTCACACAGCTGGGAAGTGTCTGAGGCCAGATTTGAACCTAGGACCTCCCATCTCTAGGCCTGGCTCTCAATCCACTGAGCCACCCAGCTGCCCTCTCCAATAATTCTTAAATGATATCTCCTAGATTTATTTTCTAGGTCTCTTGTTTTATCAATGATGTGTTTCATATTTTCCTTAATTTTTTTCATTCTTTTGACTTTGTTTTATAGACTTTTTCTGCCTTGTGAAGTCATTTGCTTCTAGTTATTCAATTTTAATTTTTAAAGACTGTTTTTTTTACTCTCCTTTTCTTTTCCTGATCTATTTTTCTTTGTAAGTCATCTTTCACTTTCTTTGCCTCATTTTCAAGTTGGTCAATTATGGCTTTAAAGAAACTGTTTTCTTGTTTTAGTTCATGTACCTCTATTTCCAGATGACCTAGTTGGTTTTTAAGTTCTTTTCCCAATTTTATTCAGCCTCTCAATTGTTTATTGAATTGAGTTTTGAGTTCTCCTAAAACCTCAGTCCAATTTGCTGGAGTTTTTGCCTTGTGTTCCTTGGTCCTCCTCTGTTCCATTTGTTCTTTGTTCATTATCTGGATAGAAGCTGCAAATTGTAATTCCTTTTTATCTTTTTCTATTGTTTACTCATATTTTTTATTCTTTCCCCCTCCTTATTGGCTGTATTCTTGCTTCTCTGTTTATTTGCTGGATCTGTGAGTTTGGGCTTTTCTGCTCTGAAGTGGCTTCTTCTCTTCTTTGCTGATTAACTGTATTAGACTGATAGAGTTGACTTGAATAATGTGCTCTGAGGCCAGATCTTCCCCATCTACCTGTAGAACCTGAAGGTAAAAGTGAAGGTGAGGAGGCTAAAAGTAGTTACCCTCATCCTCTTCTCTTCCTTTCTGACAGCCTCCTTCCTGCCAGCTGCTTGGTTGGAGCCCTTAGCTTCCCATGGTGGTACTAAGGCACTCTGCCAAAGTTGCAGCCTTCACCCTGTTTTTAGTTCTGAGACAAAAAGGAGCACTAGTACTTATGGCTATAATGTGTTAGAGGCCTTCCCTACTAAAGACAAGAGCACAGACCAAGAAAAAATTAGCCATACTAACATGTCCCATAATAACATCATCTTGAAAGCACCTAAAGATCCTCAGAACTAGCTCTAAAAATAGAAGAACCAAAAAAATCTAAAGTATGGGACCATTCTCCCTATTCTCCCTAGTCTCAGGAAGCAGAGCTCAATTCTAATACTGAACTTTATTCAACTCAAGAAATAGGCTAAAAAGTGAGCAAACAACAAAATAATTTAACTATAAAAAGCTAATACAGTGGAAGGGAAGAATAAAACATAAATTGTGAAAAAAGATAGCAATGAGAAACAGTTACAAAAAAGTCTCAAAAATTCTAATTGGATCAAAGACTAACAAGAATTACTGCTGTCATGAGAAAGAGATAAAAGTGGTAGAAAAAATGGGGAAAAGAAATTAGAGTGATTCAAGAATATTATGAAAAGCAAATAGCATGAACACATAAATATTTTCTTCACATAATATGAAGACAGGACACTGGAAATTTTTTGTTATTGAAAAATATTGAAGACAAAAGAAAAATTGATGGAGGTAGAGGTTGGGGGATAAATAGGGTGATGAAAGCAATGAACATGAACTTAAATTGGTTGTGAAGATAGGGAAGGATAGAAGGGATTGGTGTGCTATGTTCCATGTGATCATGAAGAGTTGTTATACACAATTCAACAACAAAAAAGAGACACAAAAATGCTGAAGAAAATATCAATCTAAAAACCAAAAATAGTTCTTTAAAATTAAAATTTGGTAAAAGAAAGCTAATGATTACATGAGAAATATAGCAACAATAAAACAAAGTAAAAAGAATGAAAAATAAAAGAAAATATGAAATATCTCAAAGGAAAAATAATGGACCTAGAAAATAGATCAAGGAAAGATGATTTAAGAATTATTGGATTCCCTGAAATCCATGATTAAAGAAACAACATTGGTGTTATGTTTCAAGAAATTATAAAGGAAAAATTATCAAGGAAAATTATAGTCCCAATATTTTAGAATCAGACAGTAAAATAGAAATGGAAAGAGTTAATTGATCACCTCCTAAAAGAGACCTCACAATGAAAATTCTTAGAAATATTATTGCCAAATTCCAGAGTATAAGGTCAATAAGAAAATGCTTTAAGCCACCAGAAAAAAAAAACAAAAAATAATGGAATCTTAGTCAATATCACTCAAGATTTAATAGCCTCCAAGTGTAAGGTAAAGAGGACTTGAAATGTGATATTTCAGAAAACAAAGGCAGTAGGATTATAACCAAGAATAACCTATTCAGCAAAAATAAGTATAATCCTTCTGGGGGAAAATGTATTTTTAATGAAATAGAAGACTTTCAAGTATTCCCAGTGAAAATACCATAGCTTCCCCAATTGGCAGATAAAGGACATGAACAGGCAATTCTCAGGTGAATAAATTAAAACTATTTTTACTCATATGAAAAAATGTTCCAAATTTATATTAATTAGATAAATGCAAAATAAAACAACTCTGATATAATACTTCACATTGAGCTGGCTATTATGACAGAAATAATGGTAAATTTTGGAGGGAATAAGGGGAAATGACACATTAATACACTCTTGGTAGAACTGTGGACTGATAGCCTTCTGAAGAGCAATTTGGAACCATGTCCAAAGGGCCATCAAACTGTCCATGCCCTTTGACCTATCAATACCTCTAGCAGGTCTACATCCCAAAGAGACCAAAGATAGGAGGGAAGGACCTACTTGTACAAAAATATTTATAAGAGCTCTTTTGTGATGGCAAAAAACTGAAAACTGAAAGAATGTCTATCAATTGGGGAATAGCTGAACAAGTTATCTTATATGATTATAATGGAATACTACTGTGCAATAAGAAATAATAAGCATAATTATAATAAAAAACACCTTATAAAGACATATTAAATGATGCAAAATGAAGTGAGCAAAACCAGGAGAATGATGTATACTCTAACAGCAATAAAATATGATGACCAGCTATAAATGATTCAAGTCATATCAGCATTGCAAGAATCCAGGATAACTCCAAGGGATTCATGACCAAAAATGGCTATCTACTACAAAAGAAGGAACTAACATAGTCTAAATGCATATAGAAGCCTATCATTCTTCATTTCATTTCCTCCATGAATTTTCTTCAGTATAAGTGATACGTGTGTTCTTTTACAACATAAAAAAACAGAAATATATATTTCATGATAAAACATGTAAAATGTATATCATATAACCTGACATTTGGGGGATGTTGGAGGGGTGGGAGGGAGAAAACAAAGATTGCTAAATGTCAGAAAAATGATTATTAAAAATTATATCAATCTGTAATCTTAAACAAATAAAAATCATATTTTAAAAGTCCAGTGTGAATTATAGTTCAAATGTAATTCAAACAGAAGACTCAAAAGAAAGCATATAAAGACAAACATGAAAAAGTAATCATTAGAGTTTCAATGAAGTTAAACTGTTTATATTCCTATGTGGGAAGATGATACATGTGACTCGTAAGAACTTTATCATTATTAGGGTAGATTAAAGTCATTTTCATAGATAAAGGGCATGAGTGTGAGTTGACTAATCAGATGATCTCTAAAAAAAGTAAGAAAGAGGGATGTAGTAGGAAAAGGTGAAAGATGTTGTACAATGGGAGAACTTTTCTCACATAAAATAGGCTTGTAAGGAAGACCTTTTATAGTAGAGAGGAAAATGAAAAATATACATTATATATCATATATAGTACCGGATTTTTTTTGGTGGTAAAATTTGGAAATCAAGGGAATGCTCATCGGTTAGGGAATGGATGAACATTTTTTGCATATAGTTTTAATGGAGTACTATTGTGTTATAAAAATGACAAAGAAGGGTAATTTCAGAAAAGAAAAAAATAACGTGGGAAGTCATATGAACTGAAGAAAAGTGAAGTGAAAAGAACAAAGGGAGATCATTGTGCACAGTAACAGCAATATTATAATGATGATAAACCGTGTAAGGCTTGGCTATTGTTATTAAGACAGTTATCTGAAACAATTCCAAAGGACTCAAATAAAAAAATGCTATCTACTTCCCAGGAGAAATCTGATGAACTCTAAATGTAAAATGAACTATAAGTTTCTTGCTTTCTTTGTTTTTCTTCCTTTCAAAACATCTATTTTTGAACTATATTTTGCATGATTTCACATTTATAAACATTAATTTATTGCTTTACTCTCAGTTGTTTAGGAAGGGGATAGAAGGGAGGGAAATAATTTGAAAAAGAATTAAACAGAATGTTTAAAATAAATAAATAATTTAAATATTTGGGGAAAGCATGTTGAGGGGGTAATGTAATCAGAAAAAGTTTTATGAAGATACATTGTGAATTTGAAGATTGATTAGTATTTTAAATAAGCAGATGTGAAGAGTACTCCACTTCAAGGAGCTGCAATAGAAAAGTCATAGGGTTGGAAAATCACCAAGAGCAGGTAGTGAGTTATCTAATTTACCTAGGTATCAGAGGAGGGAGGGAGAAAAACTATGAACCACTCTTGTCAATGAGTATAAACATTGCATTTCCCCAAATTCCATTTTATAACTTGTTCAGAAATAAACATTGGAAAGGAAGCCAGAAAGAGATCAAAAATAGCTGTCCTGTTCATATTTTCTCTCTTTGGCAGATAGCATTGCTCTATTTCCTGCTGACACTGCCTTTTTAGTAACTTAATGATACAATTGTTCCATACACTGCACAGACAAAGGCACAGACACCCAAAGGCATTTAATTGGTACTTCTGATGAGGCTGAATTTTCTGCTCCATATTTTGAGTGTTTTTTTTCCTTTTTTTTTTTTGGCAGGGGGAAGGAGGAAAGCTAATGGGAAATATATTGACTTCTACTGAGAAATTTCAAATGCTAAAGAAGTGGCGATATTTCATCTAGGGTATCTAATTGATGCCTATAATATTCCCAGCACTTACTGAGTTACCCAAGAAGAGACTTCATCCCTTGTGCAGCAGTTACTATCATTTCACCTCTTCCAATTTAGATTGCCCTTAGGACAATCATGTGTCAATCAGCATTGTTATTCTACATTGAAGAATATAAGTATTTTGTCACTGGAAATAAAGCAGAAAGAATAAAAATAAAATAAAGTAGTTAACTGTGTTATGAAGTGCCTCCCATCAGTATGTTTTAGATTTTTGTCTGACTTCTTTTAAAAACCTGCTATCTAATTAGCTCTTGCATTGAATACCTTTATTGTTTCTTGCAAGTCAGTTTTCTAAGGTTCTGGCACTACTTATATTAAGGAGGATGATACCTATATTCATTTCTTTGCCAGGTGCCTTCTTTGTGATCTACCAAATGTTAAAAAATTCATAGCAAAACTGATACAACTCTTCTCTTTTTCCTGTCCCTCACATATAAAAAATGACATGTTGAATTTTTAGAAGTGCTAGACAGGCTGGTAAAAATTGAAATGTTAATAGGCACAGCACAAGGTGATCCTATCAGTGGCAAAATGTTACTGTCTCCAATATGAGCAAAGAGGTGAAAATAATTTGATGATGGGGTGAGGATTTCTGACAGGTAGGCTCAAGTTAAAAGACAATAAACCTAATATTAACTTGAATTTACAAAGGCAAAAGTTAAGCTTTTGAATTAAAATATTTACAATCTCTTTCTGAGAAGTTATAAATGATTTCTCCCTTTTTTCCAGTGAAACTTTTTTGCATGTCCCAATGAGAAAAGACCATCAATTGTATGGAATGGATTTATTTCCTTCTGTCCTTGATGTCTCAGTAATCGTTATATATATATATATATATATATATATATATATATATATATATATATATATAT
>NC_058130.1:119955976-120000379 GCF_016433145.1 Gracilinanus agilis | reverse complement strand
TATATATATATATATATATATATATACACATATATAATTCTTTATGCCTAGATATTTTTTCACACTCTTTTCCCTGTCCTCAAATCTCCCTAGTTGTATCTATTCTCTCTCTGGTCTTTGAACCACTATCCCTTGAGTTGCTCACAAGAAATTTGAGAATAAAAGATTCTACAGGTAGAGAGAGAATGTAGGCATAGAATCAGAAGTGTTAGCATGGAGTAATATCTCTGTCATTTATTAACTGTGTAACTGGACAGTTCACTTTATTTCTATGAATATCTGTAAAATTATATCATGTAAAAGTATTCCTAAGTTTTTTCTTGCTGTAATAATCAGTGATTCTATCTATAAAAGATATGAGGGAAAGGCTAAGGGAATGGTAATTATTGTTTTAATTGGCACTCATAGGTACAGTACTTGTTTAACCTTAAATTTCTGCATCAATGGAGGAGCCCCTTTTACCTGCCCCAATAGGAGCCACAGTCAACTAGACATCACAATTTAAATATCACCAGTATAAGAAATTAATTAAGCTCACATGATTAATTGATTAAAACTTGAAACTCTCCTTTATGTTTATTTAACAGTAAGATTGGTGTCTTTCTGTTGTTTTCAGAGTATATGAAGCAATTA
The DNA here is from genome assembly GCF_016433145.1 of Gracilinanus agilis. Classification (NCBI taxonomy): domain Eukaryota; kingdom Metazoa; phylum Chordata; class Mammalia; order Didelphimorphia; family Didelphidae; genus Gracilinanus; species Gracilinanus agilis. Next base: position 119,999,746 of record NC_058130.1, on the reverse strand, counting down.
TCAGAGAATACAATGATATTTCAATCCAGTTCACATAGAGATAAAGGACAAGAAATCTATCCAGTGTTCTGACAAGCCACCAAAATGTAAACCAGATTATTTTCCATTAGTTATTCTCTTCAGACTTTGATTGTTGCTATGGTAATTAGCACCTGACTATACTGGAAATTAATATAGTACAGTATTTTCAATAGTAATTATGAATATTTACTTTTTTTTCTTTATGACCTTTCAATTTTTAGAAGTTTGGTTAAGTTATAGTTTTTATGTGACTCAGGTTTTAATATTCACTAAAAGATATAAACATTCATGTTAGAAAATAAGTTCTTCACAGGAGAAATTTTTTATTTTGAGAATCCATTCTTACTCCTCTTTTAATTATGTGTAGTAAAAAATATAAACAAAATTTAAATGATCTCTTTCTCTAACTGGAATGTATGGCTCTTTTTCAATGAAATGGTCAAACAAATGTTATTATTTTACTATTTCTTTGCTTTTAGAGCATTTTACCATTTCTTATGCATGCAAATTTATGTATTTTTTATGACTTTGTAACTTCTGAAAAGCCAGAACACAGTTTATTTTAAATAATAATTCTCATTGTGAAATACTATGAATTCAAAAATAAAAATCATCAGAAATCTTAAAGAATGTTTTATAATTCTGGATTTTTTATAAGATATAAGATGGTGCCCTAATTTCTGATCACTTTTTGTTTATCATCAAATATAGCTAAAGTTAAATTAAATTCTGATCAACTGTAGTTCTACTTAGGCTCTGATTATTTGAGACATTTCACAATAACACCACTGTCAGGTACAAAGAGAAGAAGGGCAGAATTTCCTACATTATTCAACAAACTGTACAGACAGATTCATAATTAGCAAATTCATTGTCTGAATTCAGATTATACTGCCAAAGATTTGCCAAAGTGTAAGTTCATTCTAAAGTAACTAAGGTTCCCTGTAGTTTTTCTTTAACCTATTCATATTCTTCTTTAACCAGTAAAAATGGGTTAGTGGGAAAAGAGATAGGAGGTGGCCAGAAGGTACGATGTGCATTAGTTTAAACCATGCAGAGAAGGTGATTGGAAATGGAGGAGTAGATGTGAAATTCTGAGCCCTTTAAAAAGGGTTACTTTGGGAGGGATTTATTGTTCTACAAGGAGCCTTCTCCAAGAAGATGACTTTTGAGGTGATGAGGTTATCCTGGATTAGGCATTAGGACTAAGAATGATTAGATCTAGGGTACTAATCTTCCTGGACCTTTCTAGAGGACTGTAGAAAAGAAAACAAAAAAAGGGAATTTTCCTCTTGTATTGCAAGAGAGCTTAAAGATATTAATGCATATTAAAATGGCAAGGGAGTTAGGCAGGGAGAGTGGTAGGATGGGAAGCAGAGATCCCGGACTGAAAAAAAACAATTCTTAGTGAGAGATTTCTGTTTACTAGACCAAGAATGACACTTTGTACCTATGGTTGCTTGCTTCTATACACTACTTACACTTCAAAATCTCACCTATAAAAATAGTTTTGTTTTTTATGACTCGTTACTGAGGAATTGAAAATCAGAGGCATTAAGTGGTATACCCAGGAGAATTCCCCCCCACCCTTCCCAATTCTTAGGATGAAGGTGTTATTGAAAGGTAGTGAGAGGAGGCAGATTGACTCTATTATTTTGTAATAAAGCTTTTTGTTGCTCTTCTCCCCTCTCAGTATTTCTCTTCTATCCCATAATCCTATTATATTCTGAGGGGTTCAGGATTCTTCTCCTCTGAGAAGCACTGCCTGGTGGAATGTGGAATTATTTTTTTTTAAATTCTTGAAGTTTTATTTTATCAGAAATAAAAAAAGGCATGTGTAATGGGTAGATATATGCCAAATTATTCCATATGGAGAGCAGATCATATCATCTGTAGCTAATATTTTGTCTTGAGCTAAATTCATCCTAATAAGTATTTATTAATCTACTGTGGGTCAGGCACTGTGCTAGTTTCTATTCGCTGTGTTTGTTAAGACAACCTGGAAAATAATTCCTACCTATGAGAGCTTACCTTGGCTTGAAGGAAAACAACATATGCACAGAGGTATAGAAAAGGTTTGAAGTAGGAGAGAACAATAACAACCAGGGGGATCAGGAAAGGCAGAAACTGAGTACACAGTTTTGCTCATCATACTTGCCATTTGCCACATGTTTTAAGTGAATAAATTACTGATTAACTGATGTTTTAACTGAAAAAAGTGTAATCCCACCAAGTCAATATGTTCACACTACAAAGTATAACTGGGAACACTGGTTTTCTTAACTGTGTTGGTATATAAAACTCCTTTCTCACCCCCTTTTCATCAAATACCCACTCTCCTTTCTACCTTCTTTGTGGTCCAACCACTGCTTAACAGCCATGTGTCATGTTGTTTGACACTAAATTGAAAAACCTAAAATGGCTACTTGTCTTAAGGGATTTATGTGATAGTATGCCTCATTACCTATTATTTTAATAATATTTACAGAATATAAAACAGTAAGGCATTCTTGTAGACTCATAGGGAGTACTATATAAATAATATAAATGAATAAGACACTGATGTGAATATGCCTCCAAGAGAGTTAAAAATGAACATTGATGAAGGAGCATAAAATTATAATGATATGGAGAAGAGTCAATCTGGGATAAATACTGTAAAGGGATATGAAGTCTTGTAAAATTACTTCAAAACTACTTTCCAAGATGTGGATCATATTTAAAATATTGGATCCATAGTTATTTTTAATTTTATAATAACTAAATATTAACTAATGCCATATGGTTGATAGATATGGCATTACAGACATACATATACATAATTTATACAGAGTTGTGGTCATATATAAATACATTTATATTTATATATAAGTATATATAAAACACATTTGTATGTATATATGTATGTATATTTGTATGTATATATGGAGAGAGAGAGAGAGAGAGAGAGAGAGAACCGCTAAGTATGAAAGAGCCATGGTGCCTTGTGTTATTCTGTTTGTTTTTTTCTCTAAATGGAAGTCTCAAACATAATATTTAGAAATATGTAGTTATAAATGCTATAAAATAATCTAGTATAATTTTAAAAATAATTTTGTGTTATAATTTTTTAAACTATAAACTGTCAACATTATTCTCCTTAATTCAGTGATTCAAGTGGTCCCAAATAACTGTTCTTAGAATCCTCTCTCATTCAAATATATTTTAATATGAAATTATCCCACAATCATCAAAAAAGTATAATTGAATTTCTTTTGTATTATTGAAGGAATACCATTTTGAAGTATAAGATGGCCTTGTTTTATTTAAAATTTACATTCCTGTCAAGTTGTTTTTAAAGAAAAACAATTTAAATTAACTGTCTTGGATTTTTATTAGGCTATTCCAACAGGAAGTATTCAGAGCTTAGAATAGAATCAAAATAACACCATCTGAACTAGAGGTCACTTTCCAAAATTAATATTTCATCAGGAATTTATCATTTTCCTCTTAGTTATTTATGTTTTTCATATTTTCACATAATTCTCATCAGCAGTGCTATTTTTAAATAATTATACTTCAGAAAGCACCATAATTAACCCATTCAATATGTGAAATGCAAAGAAGTGATAGAATTCAATATTCCAAAAAGCAAGAGGTCACCCTTAACAAAACATATATCCACAAAAGAGGAAAATATGGGTGAGAGAGATTAAGTGGATAAATTCAGCTAATGTAAGATGAAAATGCATGTTTACTTGCTTCTAAGTCCAATATTCAATCCATCACAGTTCCTAACTATTAAGAAAAGATTATGTTTGTCAATACAAAATCCAAGAATTTCTGTTTAATTGATATGGAATAGATATCTGTATTTTTAGTCTGTCTTAGATAGGATTTATAATCATGAAACAGTTTACATGCACCTAGAGTTTACAAATCTAAAGATATAGTCAAACTAATCTAATCTCATATTTAACACAATAGAAAACTCAGTCCCACAGAATCTAGTTGACATGTCCAATGTCATAGAATCAGTGTCAGAGGAAATATTTGAAACCAGGTTCTTTCACTTTAGATTCTTTCTTCTCTGCTATGATGCATACCACTGAGAGGAATCAAAAAGAATGATAGAAATGAAAATAAGTAAAGGAAATTCAACTTTAATTATTTTGAAAATTTTGATTTTAATTAATCTGTTTTTATTATAATCCAACTTTAAATTATCATTGTGAATAGAAAGGAATTGTACTTATCCATAGAAAAGGAAAAACATTTGAGAGAAAATTATAAAAGACAGACTAATATTATGTGTCCTATAGGGAAATTCACCTAACTCAAAAGGGCATATAAAATCTTAAAGTGAAAAATTGAATTAAAATTATAATCATGAGTTTCAGTCTAAGAAAAAGTCTATGTCAAAATAGACAGTATCCAAAGATAAAATAAAGTCACAAAAACTTGAAAAGACATATAAAGTGATTTTAAGTGAATTGAGCAGAACCAGGAGAATATTACATAGAGTAACAACAATAATGTATCATGATCAACTGTGAATGCCTTAAATATTATCAGCAAAGAAAGGATCTAAGACAACTTGAAGGAATGCATAAAGAAAAAGGCTATTCACTGCTATAGAAGGAAATGATGGAGTTGGAATGCAGATTGAATCAAACCATTTTTCACTTCATTTCTGTCTTGAGTTTTTTTCCCTAACATAAGCAATATGTCTTCTATCCCAACATGATGAACATGGGAATATGTATCACATAATGGTACATGTATAATCTATATCATATTGCTTAATGTCTCAGAGTGAAGAATGGGAGGGAGAGAATATGGAGTATGAAATATCAGAAAAATAATTTAAAAACGTGTCTATATAATGTTAAAAAATTAAAGAATATTAAAAGAAACCATGTCACAATGAAAGTTACATGGATAATAAAAAATGACACCAACCCATACTTAACAGTATTAGCAACTAAATACTTAAAAGAAAACAGTTGAAATGTAAAAAGAAATAGTAAAATATTAATACTTAGAAATGTTCATATTCAACTATTAAGACATAACAATCTGAATTACAGATTCTTAAAACTGGAAAGAACATTATAGATAATTTAGATCAACCCATGACTTAAAAATAAAAACAACAATCAATATTTTCCTAATACTTTATTGTTTGCAAAATACTTTTCCTATTCAGAGTCACAAAGTAGCAAAGGGATTCAAACTTGGGTATTTCTGGGTCCAAAGCCAACACTATTCACTCAATAACTTCAAGCTTTCTGAATGAGAATAACTTCAAGAAAACATTGTATTAGTGGTCATATATACTGACTGAGAAGGAAAAACCAACTGTCACCTGGAACAGCTCATTGTACTTTGTATATTTGTAAGTATTAGAAAGTTATTTTTTATTTCATGCATTAAATTAAGCTCTTTAAATTGTCCACCCTTTGCTCTTAGTTGAGCCTTCAGTACCAAGCAAAACATAGCTAATCCCTCTTATATGTGACAGGCTTTCAGATACGTGAAGGGAACAATTGTGTGCCACTTTTAAGTTGCTCTATCCTATAAACTAAACATCTTGGGGGCAGCTGGGTAGCTCAGTGGATTGAGAGCCAGGCCTAGAGATGGGAGGTCCTAGGTTCAAATCCGGCCTCAGACATTTCCCAGCTGTGTGACCCTGGGCAAGTCACTTGACCCCCATTGCCTACCCTTACCACTCTTCCACCTATAAGTCAATACACAGAAGTTAAGGGTTTAAAATAAAAAATTAAAAAAAATTAAAATTAAAATAAAATAAAATAAACATCTTAGTTTCTTCATCAAATCTTTATATTCATGATCTTGAGACCTTTCAAAATCCTGAATTTCCTCTAGATTAGAGCAATCAAATATATATATTTCATGCTACTGAAATCAATCCTCAGTCCAATCTGAACCAGATTTCATTTAATTAAAAATGTAAGTATTCATGAAATGTTTAATAATAGTTTTCCAACATATTTGGACACATGTTCTCTCCCTTTCTCCCATCCTCTCCTCTGAATCAGATCAATAAAACTGGGAAATACTTAACAAAATAAAATGCAATAAAAGATATATAATGTCTCATTTTTAAACTGTCAGCATTTTGTCCAAAGAGTCCTTATGAACATATTAGTGGGCCCCATTTCTAGTTTAAGTTTGGCATCATTGCTTTAGACCTTGTCCAAGTAATTATTGTTCTTTCTAAAACTAACTCTCAGAACTAAAGATTACACCAGAGATGATGTTTAACTAGAATAGAGTACAGAGGAACACTTTCTTTGAAATAAAATATCATTTACAAAGCTCTAATCACTTTACCTGAAACATAATATGTTTATGAATGTTTATGTCTTTCTCCTTTTCCTTTCCTAAACTTGACGAAATTTCCCTGTTAATATATACCAAATTTACCTCACCATTCTTGGCTACAATATCATGATGCTGACTTCTATTAAGTTTTCAGGCAAACAGAAATATAGGTCTGAATTTTGGAAAGTAAGTATTTGATAGACAAATGGTAATAATTGAGTGGGAAACTTTGAAAGTCAACTTTTTTAACTAAGCACAGAACAAAAAATATTATGCCAGAAGATATATGGAATTTATAAATACAAATATATGTATGTATATATTTATATATACATATATAAATTTTATTTGTGGGCAATAAACCATTACAATAAAAATGAAATAAAATATACAGATCTAAATGGGAAACAAAAAATTATGTTCAAAATAAAAACGCATCAAAATAATTTTAAAATCTATTCAAAATAAGGACAATTTTAATAGAACATACCAACATACAGGGGATGACGAAGTCCTCAGAGTCAAATTTACATTCCTGAATAAAAGAGAAAAAGAAATAGCTAGTGAATTAACTAAGCAATAATAAAGAAAAAGTTAAGTAATAAAGTAAAAAAGGCTTAACAGAAAAAAGGGAAATTTAGAAATGTATAGTAAAATAAATAAATTTGTTCTTAAAATTATTTTAACAGAAGATAACTTCAAACAGGTAAATTATTAGCTAATTTATGTTCTTTAAAGAGAGGGGGAATAAAAATGTAAATTTGGGAGTGAAAATATTATCAATGACAATTAAAGAAAATTATCATAGATAATTACATCAACAAATATTTTTTGAAAATTAAAATAAAAACGGTAGTTATAAAAATTTTTAAATGTAGAAAACAGAAATAGATAACCAAATTATACTAAAATCAGAGAGAAATTAAGGCAGACAGTTATATTCTCATTAAAAAAGACAGACAAAAACTAACTCTATAATATTTAAAGAACAAATAAATCTTGTTGCATTAACTGTTCCTAAAAAGAGAGAATGATAGCATGGTATATAATCCTTTCTATGAGTTAAATATTATCACATTTGTCAAAGGAAGTTAAAGATGTAGCTGAGCTACAGACCTATATTAGTAAGCAATTTTGATTGTAAACATTAAATAAAATCCTAGAAATATCTCTAAGTAGTCTTCAAAATTGGGGTGTATTTCAAAATTTGGGGGAAAATCATAAGTAATTATGTTAACCAAAATTTTTTGATTAAATATGATAATGACTTATATTTTTTTAAAGTATAAACCAGAAAAAAATATTTCTATAGCTTGATGAAAACCTTAGAGGTCACATTTATTAAAGTGGAGAAATATGTTTCCAGCTAGCATATTCTACAAATATTATTTTCCATAAGTCTAAGGATATTACCTAGAACACTAATGAAAGGAAAATAAATTACAGTAAGTTTTAAAAATTCAGAGGTAAAACCTGTCTCTTATTGCATAAATGATACTTTACAAAGAAAACTCATTAGAATCAACCAAAAATTCAGAAAATAACTTAAAGCAGCAACACAGAAAAATCCATATTGTCATTTTTAATAATTACTAACAAAAATGTAAAAAATTGAAATAAAAATATAATTTAAAATAGCATGTAAATATTTTAATGGTGTGGGATGCTAAATTAAGTAACCAATACACAGAAAAATTATATAAATTGATAAAAATATTTTTACAGAAAATAAGAAAGATCTGAAATAGAGAAGTGTTCAATGTTCATTCCTGTGTTGATATAATAATGATAGAAATTTGGACTACCCAAATTAATACACATATTAAAATATCCTTTCCGACAACAAATATTTTATTTTTCATATATTCAGACAGCTTGCTAGTGCATCGGACAGAGTAGAAGACATGGAGTCAGAAAAATCTGAAATAGAATTCTGCCTCAGCAGAGTGTAACTCTGATTAAGTCACTTAGTCTCTATGTGCTTCCAATTCCTCATTGGAAAAATGAGAAAAATAAACCACCTAGCTGCCCTGGTATTTCTGAATATAAATTATAATGATATTAATAAAGTATTTTACAAATATTGAAGTGCAATGTAAATCCCAGCTATTTAGTAGGAGGAAGAGGAGGAGTCATAATAGCAGGAAGAAGAGATGCAGTGTTGGGCATGAAAAAAGGAAAGAAGGTCACTTTGACTAAATTGCACAATATTAGATTGGGACTACTATTTATAATTCTATAATGTTGGGTTTGTTCCAGATTTTGAAAGACTTTAAAATATATTGACATGTATTTGTTCTTGGGGGCAAAACGGAACTATGGAGTTTATTAAATACAGGGACTTGTTCAAGAATGTGATTAAGGGAATTTTGGTAGCTATGAGGAAAAAAAATTAGAAATGAGTAAAGATTATCTGGTACTGGATGAAAAAAATCCCATTAGTAGAATGATTTAGATAAACAATATTGAGAAGCAATGTAATTAATACAGTGTTTGATAGTCCATAAGAACACAAATGAATAAGAAAGGAGCTCACCATTCACCAAAGACAGCTGAAAACAAAATGGATATTTGTGAAGAATAAGATTATATTTGTAGCACTACAAATAGGGAAAAAAGAATGATCTAAACATAAAAAGTACATGAGAGTAAAGTGTGCCATTACAAAGAGGTGTCAGATCGCATATGTGGAATATTACATATAATTAGGACTTGATTGATATGTTTTTGAAAAACAAAAATATAAAATAAAACCATGACTTCCATCTTAAAATCAATACTTTGTATTAGTTCCAAAACAGAAGAGTGGTAAGGGCTAGGAAATGGGGATTAAGTGTCTTGCCCAGGGTCACACATCTAGGAAGTATCTGAGGCCATATTTAAACCCACAACTTCCCATCTCCAGGCCTGGCTCTCTATCAACTAAGCTACCTACTTGTCCCCAGTTGATATATTCTAAAGTCAAACTTTCATTTTAATTTTTCCTCTTTTTTTCTTCTTTATTATAAGAGATAACTCCCTGGGAAAGTATCAGAAGAAGGGTTATATTCATTAGTAGAGAAGTGACAAATGCTATATCGTGAGAGACAGGGGCTTAATAGCAATTAGGCATGCTGTAGGAGTCACTATGTAATAGAGTCATTATGGATCTCAGTAGCAGACAAATCTGCTATTCATATCTGAACCCATTCTACCCAGCCACACAAAGGTTCCTACCTCTTCTCAGACAGGGAAGGCCTAGCCGGTGATCTACATGTAGAAACTAAATCAAGTGGCTTTTAACTTGAAATTAAAGAACATATACTCTCTCACAGAAGAGCATACCCAGAAAACCACTATGGTAGATGCAACTTTTCAAAGTCTTGACAGAAAATTTCTTTTTTGTTGTTTTTTTTGTTTTGTTTTTTAACTTTGAAATTTTTATTTAATTAATTAATTTAGGATATTTCTCCATGGTTACAAGATTCATGTTCTTTCCCTCCCCTTCCCCACCACCTTCCCATAGCCAACGCGCAATTCCAATGGGTTTTACATGTGTCATTGATCAAGACCTATTTCCATACTATTGATATTTGCATTAGGGGGATTGTTTAGTCTACATCCCCAATCATTTCCCCATCAACCCATGTGATCAAGCAATTGTTTCTCTTGTGTTTCCACTCCAAGAGTTCTTCTTCTGAATGTGGGTAGTTTTCTTTCTCATAAGCCCCTCCTAGTCATCCTGGATCATTGCATTGCTATTAGTAGAGAAGTCCATTACATATAACTGTACCACAATGTATCAGCCTCTGTGTATATGGTTTTCCTGATTCTGTTCCTTTCACTTTGCATCAGTTCCTGGAGGTCATTCTAGTTCACATGGAATTCCTCTAGTTCATTATTCCTTTGAGCACAATAGTATTCCATTACCAACAGATACCACAATTTGTTCAGCCATTCCCAATTGAAATGTATCCCCTCATTTTCCAATTTTTTGCCACCACAAAGAGCGTGGCTATAAATATTTTTGTAGAAGTTTTTTTTTTCCTATGATCTCTTTAGGGTACAAACCCAGCAGTGGTATGGCTGAGTCAAAAGATAGACAGTCTTTTAAAGCCCTTTGGGCATAGTTCCAAATTGCCATCCAGAATGGTTGGATCAATTCACAACTCCACCAGCAGTGCATTAAACTGATTTGCCACATCCCCTCCAACATTCATTACTTTCCTTTGCTGTCATTTTACCCACTCTGCTAGGTGTGAGGTGGTACCTCAGAGTTGTTTTGATTTGCATTTCTCTAATTATAAGAGATTTAGAACACTTTTTCATTTGATTATTGATAGTTTTGATTTCTTTATCTGAAAATTGCTTACTCATGTTCCTTGCCCATTTATCAGTTGGGGAATGGCTTGATTTTTTTGTACAATTGGTTTAGCTCCTTATATATTTGAGTAATTAGACCTTTGTCAGAGTTTTTTGTTACAAAGATTAATTTTTTTTAATTTTAATAGCAAATAATAGGAAAGATAAATGCACCTGTGGCCATCACCACTTCCCTGGATCACTGCAGCACCCACCAGGGGGGCGGTAGCACCCACTTTGGGAATGGCTGGACTATATCAAGGGAGAAATGTACAGTCATTCATGAAAAGAGATTCCTAACTTAGGTTTCAAGACAATTTCATATGTATTGATTGCTGTATTTCAATGAAATTCATTTCCTTTATAAACTTCTGTGTTTTATTTTATGTTTATAAAAATTTAATTCTGAAGGTTGTCAATAGACCACATCAAACTGCCAAATGTATTCATGGTACATATAGAAAAGTTTGAAAGTTCTGATCTAGAAAGACAGGTCTTCAATCACTGATGCAATATAATAAAAGGTTTTCAAATAATCATTCAGGAACCATATGAAATTCCTTATGTAGAAATAATATTGTTCAGTAAAGACTGTTGCGTTTCAATGGTTATTTTCAATATGGTTTCTAAATTTCATACCTTTGGGAGATGTTAAAAAAGTCAAATAATGACATTACATTTGGAATAAGTATAGAGTAGGATCAATAAATTTTGTATATAATTGGGCCCACATAGCAGTGGGGGTTACATTCTGACACCTGTCATGGATGGCTGAAACCACAGATATAAGTGAATACCTGCTGAACTGCATATATATACTGCAAAGAACTATACATATGGTTCTTTGCAGCAGATCTCCAATACATTAGATTGACCATGGATAACTGAAACCATAAGTCTTTGGATAAGGGAAGTATATTGCATTGGAATAAATTGTAATTCAAGGAACTGGGTTAAACCTTGATAGAAGGTAGTCTTTTCTGGATCTAATAAACTTAACTTGGGGTAATTTATGAACATCAAGTTTTTTTATTAAGATATTTTAAAGTTAAAAATGAGACTATCGGATGATAACTATAATTTGGATTTCTGTTCAAAACCAATACATGTTTTTTATCTTGGAGTCTTAGCTGCACATACACATTTTTCCTTCCATATTTACATCTATAATTTCCATTTATATAACTATGGCCAAAACCACCATTATGAAGGGGAGATGAAATAGGATTAAAGGCATTGAAAAAGTTCAACTAAGTGAAGCCAAGTTGGCAGAGTAGAGAAAGTTCCAAGGAGAGCTCTCCCATCATTCTCTTCCAAACAATTTAAAAATAATCACTTATATCCTATTCTAGAAAGTGGAGACAATGAAAGGTCATGTTGAGACTTTCTTTCAGCTCAAGACAATATCAGAACGAGAGATTTTTGACTTGGGGGTAGAGTTAGGCCTGGCACCCAAGAGATGAAACAATGCAGGACTAGGTGATGGCGATATAAGAAACAGAAGCTTTAAAAGTTCTCCAACAAATGATAGTAAGGACACCTGACAACTATTCATAAAGAGATTACAATGGGCATTGTGCTAGCACTGAACAGATCTAGATGTTATTTGACAACTCCATTGTCTATAAACATTTTTGGACGCAGTTGGAGGTCAAAAAGAAGACTTTTCAGTCAAAAGGGAGTGGGAGCTGAATAAATGTATCACTCTTGGCCACAAAGGATAAGGAACTCTGAAACAGTATTACTTGAGTCCCAAGTAAGCAGAATTCCAGAAGATTATCAGTTGCAATTCTAAGGGATCATGGGTGTTACAATGGTAAGGGCCAGAATGCAGAGCAAGTGAGGAATGATTACATGTCTCCCCAAAATACAACACTTTAGAACCACTGAAATCTCCCAAACATTTAGAACTTGCTCTGAAAACAGCAGTGCTAAAAGCCTAAAGTTTCAGACATTGCCCTTCCTCACTTCCATTTCAGGAACAGAGCCTAATTATAACATAAAGCTGAAAATTTTAAAATTGAGTTAGAAAAATGAACAAAACAAACAAAAAAGAATCTAACCATAAAAAGCTACTATTGGTGTTAGGGAAGATCAAGACACAAAATCAAATGAAGAAAATGAAGTCAAAAGGGCTACAAGAAGCCTCAATGAAAAACAAAAAAATTAATCAGACAAAAGTGTAAAAAATAATTTTTGAAAGAGCCAAATAAAATTATTGCTAAAATAACAGGAATGATAGGAAAATAGATAAATTAGAGCAAAGGATAAATATTAGGAAAAGATAATTAACAACTTGTTAAAGATGACACAAAAATTAAAGAAAATAATTCCTTAAAACAGAATTGTCTAATTAGGAAAATAGGTACAAAATTTACTGATGAAACTAACTTTTTAAAAAGCAGAATTGGCTAAATTGAAAAAGTACAAAATTTCACCAAAGAAAATAATTTCTTACCCATTAGAATTGGGCAATTAGAAGGTAATGAATTCATAAGACATCAGTAAGAAATAAAACAAAGTAAAAGAATGAAAAAGTAGAAGAAATATGAAATATTACATTAAAAATAACTGAACTAGAAAATAGATCAAGGAGAGAAAATTTATTGAACTACCAGAATGCCATTAAAAAAACAACACAGACAACATATTTCAATACATTATCAATGAAAACTTCATTATCTTTGAATCAGAGAGTAAAATAGAAATGAAAAGAATCTGCTAATCACAGGATGAAAGAGATACCAAAATGAAAACCCTCAGGAATATTATAGCCAAATTTCAGAGCTCTAAGGTCAAACAGAAAATAGTTCAAGCTGCCAGAAAGAAACCATTTGAATAATGTGAAAACATATACAGAAGTGCAAGGTTTCATAGCCTCCATATAAAAAGAGTAAGGCAACTTGGCATATTATATTCTGAAAAGTAAAACAGTTGGGATTACAACCAAGAATCATTCTTCATTTCAGAGAAGACAAGTGACATTATGGGATGATGTCTTAACTTACTCATGAATTGAACTTAAGTAAATCAAAGTTGCACAAAGGCATCAATGTCATTCTCTCTTCCAAAGTCATTGAAAGTCAAGTGTGAAAATTCAGGATTTTGGGCAATGTCCTGGGAAGCATTTGATGACCTTGCCATCTTTGATTTCTGATGCTATCTCTAAGCTCTTCAGAGCCTGCTTTAGCTAACTTCCCAGCTACTTGAGCAAATTGTTATCATCCACCTATTCTGGCAGGGTAAATCTTTTCACACACTTAGGGTAGAGTAACTGAAAGACCAAACAACTAAAATTTATTCATAATCCTTCAATAGAAAAAAGATGTATATCTAATGGAATAGAAAAATTTCAATCATTCCTGATATAAAGATCAAATCTGACTAGAAAATTCAAGTTTTAAGTATAAGACTCAAGAGAGGAATATTAAGGTAAAAAGGAAAGAGATATCATTAGGAGTTCAATAAGTTAAACTGTTTACCTTTCTAAATGGGAAGATGATACATTTAACTTCTAAGAACTTTTTCAATATTTGGTAAGCTAGAATTATTCTACATGGACAGAGAGGAAAGAAGTTGGTCAATTATTTGGGGATGATATAAAAATAGATAGTCAAGAAACTGGGATGGCCTTATGGAAGGGGATAAAAAAAAGGATGAATGGGAAAATTTATCTCATAAAAGAGTAATTCAAGGAAGTATTTTTACAGTGGAGAGAGAAAATGTTCAGGGTATGGACAATGCTTGAAACACATATCTTAATTGTTTAAATAGAATAGAGATAAAAATATTGATATATATTTTCATATGTTAATAGAACTCTATCATAAACAACTGGGAAGTAGCAGGGGAAGTGGATAAGGAAAAGGAAAGGGTGATGATAAAAGGGAAAGAAATTTTTAAAAAGAAAGTGGTCAGAAGGAAAACAACCTTGGAAGAGGGCAAGGAGAGAGAGAGAGAGAGAGAGAGAGAGAGAGAGAGAGAGAGAGAGAGATGCAGTTATTAATGAAAACTTGTGAATGTGAATGGGATAAACTCACCAATAAAGCAGAAGCATATAGCAAAAGAGATTTGAAACTAGATTCCAATGCTATGTTATTTATGAGAAACACATCTGAAACACATGCATGCACACACACATGCACATAAACAGAATTAACATGTAAGACCAAAGCGGAATCTATTATGTTCAGCTGATGTTTTAAAAAAAAGGAGCAGGAATCATGTTCTTGCACAAAAAAAGTAAAAATAGACCTAAATAAAAACAATAAACAAGAAACTAGATTTTGCTAAAAAGCACCAAACATAATGAAACAGTATAATGACTAAACATAAGTGCACCAAATGGTAATGCATCCAAATACTTATGGAAAAAATTAAATTAATTAGAGAAGGAAATAAGCATCAAAAATATGAGAGTGAGGAGCCTCAACTTTTTCTTCTCAAAGCTACATAAATCTAATCATAAATTAAATAAGAAAATAAAATTAAGGAAAGAAGTAGAAGCTTAGAAAAATTAGATTTCATTAACCTCTGGGAAAACTGAATGAGAATATAAAGGAGAATATTGTTTTCTCAGCTATTTATATCAACTTCATAAAAATGGACTATGTATTATAGCAAAAAACAATCACAAGCAAATAAAGAAAACAGAAATATTAAGTGAATTTTTTCAGACCATAAGGTAATAAATTTATATTCAATAAAAAGGCCATGGAAGAATTGATTAAAATTAATTGAAAGAAACCTAATCTAATACCAAAGAATGTTTAGGTCAAAGAACAAATCATAGAAACAATCAATAGTTTCAATAAAGATAATGATAATAAGGAGATCACATTATGAAATTTGTGAGATGCATCCAAAGAACTACTTAAGGGGAAATTTATATCTCTTAATGCATACATCAATAAAAGAAATTAAAAAAGGGGATCAACTTAAAAATTGAAAAAGAACAACTTTAAAATCTCCAAATTGAAATCCTGAAAATTAAAGGAGAAATTAATAAAAATTGAAAGTCAAAGGTCAACCAATAAATAAACAAGGATCTGGTTTTATGAAAAATAAATTAGATAAACCATTGGTTAATTTTGTTTCCAAAAGAAAATAAAATTATTAATAAAAATGAAAATGATAAATACTCTATGAGTAGATATAAAATAAAAACAATTATGAGCTATTTTGCTCGATTATACTCTAGTAAAACTGAAAATCAGTGTTAAATGGATGAATATTTACAAAAATATAACCTATGTAGGTTAACAAAAGAAAAAATAAAATACTTGGACAAACCTATCTTGGAAAAATAAAGTGAACAAGTCATCAGTGAGCTCCCTAAGAGAAAATCCAGAAGACCAAATAGATGTAAAGTGAATTCTATTAAATATTTAAGGAATAATGCCAGTTACATATAAACTATTAGCGGAAATAGGTAAAGAAGGAGTCCTCCCAAATTCCTTTTATGATACAAACATGGTCTTGATTTCTAAACCAGGGAGAGCAAAAACAGAAAATTAAAAGTATAGAGCAATTTTCTGAATGGGTGTTCATACAAAATTTTAAATAAAATGCTATCAAGGTGATGATAATTTATCACAAATGATATGATGACCAGATGTTATTTATAAAAAATAATGCAAAAGCTAGTTCAATATTAGGAAAACTATCAGCAAAAGTGACCATATCAGTAACAGAAACAACAAAAATTATATTATTAACTCAACTTTGACAAAATAGAACACCATTCCTATTAAAAATACTAAAAATATCACCTCACACCTAGCAGATTGGCTAAAATGACAACAGGGAAGAGTAATGAATCTTGGAGGGAATGTGGCAAAATTGGGACATTAATGCATTGCTGGTGGAGTTGTGAACTGATCCAACCATTCTGGATGGCAATTTGGAACTATGCCCAAAGAGCTCTAAAAGACTGCTTGCCCTTTGATCCAAACATACCATTGCTGGGTTTGTACCCCAAAGAGATCATAGATAAACAGACTTGCACAAAAATATTTATAGCTATGCTTTGTGGTGGCAAAAAACCTGGAAAGCGAGGGTATGCCCTTCAATTGGGGAATGGCTGAACAAATTGTGGTATATGTTGATGATGGAATATTATTGTGCTCAAAGGAATAATAAACTGGAGGAATTCCATGTGAACTGGAAAGACCTCTAGGAATTGATGCAGAGAGAAAGGAGCAGAGCCAGAAGAACATTGTACACAGAGTACACTGTGTAAACTGTGTATTATACACTGTGGTAAAATTGAATGTAATGGACTTCTGTACTAGCAGCAATGCAATGACGCAGGACAATTCTGAGGGATTTATGGTAAAGAACACAACCCAAATTCAGAGGAAGAACTACAGGAGTGGAAACCCAGAAGAAAAAGAATTGCTTGAAAACATGGGTTGATACAGACATGATTGGGGATGTTGACTTGAAACTACCACACCAATCTAACTATCAATAATATGGAAATAATTCTTGATAGATGATACATGGCAAAACCAGTAGAAATGTATGTCGGCTATGGCGGGGGGAGTGTTTGGGGGAAAGAAGGGGAAAGTAAGAACATGAATCATGTAACCATGGAAAATTTTTCTAAATAATAAAAAAAAAATTTAAATACTAAAAAGTATTGGAATAAGTGGAGCTGATTTTAAAATGATAAAAAAAAAAGTATTATCTATCTAAAACAAAAAGGAAGCATTTTTTTTCTAATGGGAATGAACTTGAAGCCTTCCCATTAACATTAGTAGTGAGGCATGGATGCCCATTATCACCACTCTGATTCAATATTGTCCTAGAAATCCTAGCTACAGCAATAATAAAAGAAAAAAGAAATGAATGAATAAAAATAAGCAATGAGGAAAAACTATCATTCTTTGCATATGACAATATGGCATACTTAAAGAACATTAAAGAATCAGCTAAACTAGTTAAACCAATTAACAACTTTAGGAAAGTTGCAGTATATAAAATAAACCCAAGTAAATTATCACTATTTCTATATAAATTCACGAAAACCAGCAGTAAAACAAAGAAAGAGAAATTCTACTTAAAATAACTGCCGACAATATAAAGTAGTTGGGAACCTATCTGTCAACAGAAATTCAGCAATCATATGAACATTATAAAAACATTTCAATTAAATAAAGACAGAGCTAAAGAATTGGAGAAATATTGTTAGTGGGTAGGGTGAGCCAATAGAATGTTTTAAAAAGTATTCTGTTAATTTACATATTCAGTGTCATACCAATCAAACTACCAATAATTACTTCATAGAGATAAGAAAAATGTTTAAAAAAATTAATCTGGCAGAACAAAATGTCAAAAAGATCAAAAGAATTAATGAAAAATTGTAAATGAAGTTGCTCTAAAAGTACCAGATTTTGAACTATGCTACAGAGCTGTAATAAACAATCAGTCTTTTATTGGCTATGAAATAGAGTGATGGAGTAATGGGATAGATTATGTGCACAATACACAATAGCATATTAATACAGTATTCTAGTTTTTTATAAAACATTTTTGGGACAACAAATTATTTGACAAAAATTGCTGGGAAAATTGGAAAGCAATTTGACAGAATCTAAGCCTCAAGTAGACAAATATCCCACACCTTATGTCAACATGAGATCAAAATAGATAAATAATTTAGACACAAAGCACAACATATTAAATAAAGTAGGAGAGCATTGAAAAATGTACCTCTCAGTTATATGGTTAAGTTTAGGATGAAACAAATGAGGAAGTAAATTTACAATAAATAAAATGAATAATATTGGTTACATGAAATTAAAAAAAATCTTTTAAGGAAACAAAAATAATGAAGGCAAAATTGGGGTGGGGGGAACGGAACACTTGGAAAAATTTTATAAGTTACCCTGATAAAGGCCTTATTTCTGAACCATATTTATGAAAATCAGAGACATTTTCCATTTTATAAAGGGTCAAGGGATATTGATAGGCAGTTTCAGAAGAAGAAATCAAAGTAAGTTACTAATAATTACACTAAAATACTTTAAAACATTATTGATTAGAGAAGTGCAATTTGAAACAACTCTGAGGTACCACCTCACATCCATCAAATTTTTTAACATGATAGAAAAGGAAAATGATAAATGTTGGACAAGATGTGGAAATATTGGGACACTAATGCACTACTGGTAGAGTTGTGAACTAGTCCAACCATTCTGGAGAACAATTTGAAACTACATTCAAAGGACTTTAAAACTATTTGTACACTTTGACCCAGCAATACCATTACTAAGACTGTATCCCAAAGAGATTGAAGAAAAGGAGGAAAGACCAATTTATGCCCCCAAAAAGGGGCCTCTTTTTTATGGAAAAGAATTGGAAATCAAGGGGAAGTCCATCAGTAAAGGAATGGCTAAGTAAGTTATGGTACATGATTGTGATGGAAAACTATTATAGCATAGAAATGATGAACGTTATGGTTTCAGAAAATCCTGAGAATATTTATCTGACATTAGGCAAAGTAAAAGGAGCAGAACCAAGAGAACACTATACACAGTAAAAGCAGTATTGCAAGAATGATCAAAAGTGAAATAGCTACTTTGAAAAAGAATATGATCCAAGACAATTAAAAAGAATATATGATGAAAAATACTATGAAACTCTACATCAAAGTAGACTAATTCTGAATGCAGATTGAAGTATAGTTTTTTTTTAAAACTTTACTTTTCTTTTTGTAGTTGTTTTTTGGTCTTTATTATTTTATAAGATAACTCCTCTGAAAATGTTTTTGCTTGATAATACATGTATAATCCATATCAAATGCCTTGCCTTTTTAAGAATGGCAGAGAGGAGAGAGGGATCAAATTTGGAATTTTTAAAAAAATGAATGTTAAAAATGTACATGTAATTGGAAAATATTCAACAAAATATATGCATATGTACATACATATACATGCAGATATAAACATATAAGAATTCATACACATAAACATATACATATATGTTGGTATCTACATATATACATATGTATATGTATCATAAGAAGTTCAGCTACCTTTCTTGGAATCCCACCTCACAGAATTAAAATAAAAGACTTTCAATAATTAACTAATTAGCTAATTTATTTAACTTTTATTTGAGAACTTCATGTTAGTAGATGAATTTTGTCTTGGCCTCTAGGAAATATATTTGTTTTGAGGTCTTTGGAGTACCATCACATAAAACATTAAAAACAGAACTCTCATCACTTAAAAGACCTCTAACTTTTTCAATGTGTAGTCAACCTTAAGAATTTTTTTATCAAGGAGACTTGACTTCCTTATTTCTCAATTACAAGTCTATCACTGAGAGGGAATTAGAAGGCTCAATGATCAGAGTGCCAAGCCTGGGAGAGAGAAAGTGCTGGATTCAAATTTGACCTCATACACTTCCTAGCTATGTGACCCAAGGCCAGTCAGTCACTTTACCCCAGTTTCCCAGGCCTTACCGTTATTTTTTTTTTGTCTTGGAACCAATAAACAGTATTGATTCTAAAATGGAAGGTAAAAGATTTTTTCTTAAGTCTTTTATTGAAAGCTTACATTGTTGCTAAAATATCAGTGACAAACGAAGTGATAAGATTTTAATAGGATTTCAGTTTTTCTCTTTCTTCATGCATGTTGTATTATTTTTATAATTATAGCTAAATTTTTGAAGTGTTTTAAGTCATTGTGTTATCAATCATCTAAATATTCAATATTCTTTAATAAATTAAAATGCAAAAGGAATATAAATTCTAAGTATTATTAATTTGAGGGTATTAATCAATATCTGATCAGAATATGAAAAGTAGCTCATTTGGAAACATGTCCTGTTTCGCCTTGTGTGAACAGGGATTTTTTTCCCCTAAATCAAAATGGACTTTACCTTGGGGACACATGCTATAGAAAATGTATACTACTCTGATAGCATTTCTGACCTGCCTAAAGATGAAACTCTTTCAAAGTTTTATTATCCTTTTTATAGACTTAATAAAGAACAAGTATTCTCTCCTAAGGGGAATATTATTTAATGGGTTTGTCTCACTTCAGGAGAATGAAATTGTAACTCTTTGGAATGATGAGAATTCAGACAGAAAGAAGGGGAAAAAGAACTTGATTTAAATGGCACTAGGAATTTACTGATGTAAGAATGGAGTGGGTTTCAGGGTCACTTGTACTGAAAAAGTTACTCAGAAGTCTGATCATTTATTTCAAAAGAATGAAAAAGGAATATAATTAAGTTTCTTTGTTGGCAAAAGGGTGCTTTGGGATACTGTTAAAGTTGCTTTTTATGGAATAAAAAAACTATAGAACAATTAGATTGCATTATAGATTAGTATATTGATTGCTTATATAGGGTTTGTAATTTTTTTCTCTTTTTTTTACACCTTGCACCATGTTATTCTTATTAGTTTTTGGATGTTTCAGCAATAGCTGAATAAGAAAATTACTTTTATCCAAACATACTCAAATGAAATAATGGATCTGAGCAAGTCGATTTATCCTAAAATTAAGTGATTGTACACAAACCTTTATTTGAAGAATATAAATCTTGAGGGATAACAAGGAAATTTAATTCTTTGTTTTACATAAATGGGATTTTACCTTAAGCAATGTGTATTTACATATAGAATATGATTTAGACATTAATCCTTGAGTTAGATAAGGAACTCAGAGGTTACGTGGCTAGTCTAGGCTCATAAAGGAACTTTCAGAGATAGAACTGGATTCCAAGTATTCATGGAATCAAGTTCAGGACTCATGTACTAAATAATGACTATGTACCCATGACCAACTGGGAGAGCTTTATTCTCTTAGCTCTTTCCTTTGCTTTCTCTACCAGAAAAAAAGAAAAAATAATAACACAACAACAACAACAACAAATCCTACATAGGAATGTCCAGTTGAAGAAAGATCTGGAAAGTATTGGTGGGAATGCTTTCCTTTCCTCATTGATTGCTCACACAACTTGGATGAGATGAGAGTCAACATATTAATTCCTAATGGTGTCATAGAAAAGCCATTCAACCTAAAACTGCATCCTAAAATTTATGCTTTATCACCTGTCTTTTATCTTTGTCATTTTATGTCCCCCTTCCATTTCTCTATTCTGTCATCCCAATTTATTTTGTAACCTGGGGCTCACTGAGCCTTTTGGGGATTTCTAGGTGTTTCTTTTTTTTTCCTACCTGGCCTGTACCTGAGCTTTATTTAATGAGTTATTTCTTCCAGTTAAAGTGTGAGCTACTGAGCACAAGGATGATGTCAATTTTTCCATTTGCGTTCCCATTTCTTAGCCTACTGCTTGGAAAAAGCTTAATTTTTCTTAGTTATTCAATCATTCATTCATATGTATTATCAAAAAACATGACTAATGATCAAGTACAATATTCCTTTGTATTTATCAGATGGTTGATCAGAGTCCCTTAAACAAGTCTACTCTATTCCTTCACCAGCCTACTTGATGAATTTCTAGAAGGAAAGTTAACTTTTAATTACATTAAGAGGCCAAGATTTTGTCATTATATAACTGAGATGATAGTTTTTAATCTTAAAAAGTATGTGAGGAGAGAAAACAATGAACCTCAAGTTCATGGAAAACTTATCTAAATAGAGGTAGGAAATATGTTGGAGGAGATCTGATGGAGAAATAACATGAGAAAGTCATAACGAGTCCTTTGGATGATACAGGCTGGCATAAGAAAATAGACCAAAGGTCTGGTGTTGTCAGTTATAGGGTTGGGCCAGAAACATGCTGGCAAAAAGCACTCCAGGAGCCAGATACGGTTTGGGCACTAGGGCAAGAGGGAATCCTACACCCATAGCAGGACACTATCAGAGCAATACAGGGCACTTAGATGGGCACAAATATTAACTGGAAGCACTGTTGCCCATTCTTCAGTTCTAGGTCATAGGCCCAATGAGGGCTGAGAACTGCCCGAGGAGGTGATATTCCTTAGTTGGGATGCCCTGAATACTATCCTGAGAAAGAAAGAAATACAAAAGCAAGCTGTACTGATTTGGTTCAGACTCCAAGTGCACAGTTGGATCTCATTTCTGTCAACTAGATCAATCTGCAAAGAAATAATTATTTGCTCCTAGGTACATCCTAGTAGAGATTACAATTCAAAGAAAAAAATGCTTTAAGCATCCAGATTGAAAAAAAAATATACCAAGGAACCATAGTTGGGATAACACATAATTTAACAGGCACAAGCCTAAAGAAGCAGAGCACTTTGAATATTATTTCCCAGAAAATAAAGGGTATGGGCTTATAGACAAGAAAAACTTACCCAGCAAAAATGAGTATAATGCTCTAGGGAAAACAATGGATCTTTGATGAGAAAGAGGACCTCCAAGCATTTCTGATGAAAAAACCAAAGCTATAAAGAAACTTTGAAGCTTAAATATAGGAGTTAAGGGAAACATAAAAAGGTAAATATAACAAACAATTATAATTGACTAAACAAGCATAAACTGCTTGCATTCTAATATAGGTAGGTGATAAATATTATTCCCTCTGAGCTCTATCATAATCATGAGTAATAGAAGTCTAATAAGACAAAACTTGGGAGTGGTTATGTTATGTTTTGATCTTAAGAGAAGAATTTTTTTAAGGTGAAGAAGAATACACTCAGCAGGGGTGAGAATAGGAAAGAAAGAAACGTTAGACAAAATTACCTCACCTAATTAGAGTTTAGAAGTAGGCTTCTATACAAAGGGGGAAGGTCGAGTAAAGTGAGCAAGAAACACTTCAATCTCATCTTCAACGGAAATGGATAAAGAAATTAAGAATTTAAAGAATCCATATATATATAAATGGAGGCAGCTAGGTGATTCAATGGATAGAAAGTCAGGCCTAGAGACAGGAGGTCCTGGGTTCAAACTTGGCCTCAGATGCCTTCTATCTGGGTGGTCCTGGAAAAGTCACTTAATTCCAGTTGTCTAGCCCTTACCACTCTTCTGCCTTGGAACTGATAATATCGATTCTGAGTCAGAATGTATTTTTAATAAATGCATATATTCACAAAGTTTGATAAAGAAATACATTTTATTCAATGGGGGAATAGAAGGGAGAATTGATTAAGGGATGGATTAATTCTAAATGAATCAAACTAAGAATTTATATAGAATTTATAGCAATTTTGAAGGGGCAAATAATTAGAACCTAAAGGTGTTATCATAAATTGGGAAAGATGAAAAATATGGCTCATAAATAAATTATAATATAAAAAAGTGTTAATAGAAATTCATCAATAACCTGGAAAGACTTGTATTATCTGATGCCTAATAAATTGAATAAAACTAGGAGAATAATATGCAAAGATAGCATTATAGTAAAGGCAAATACCTTTGTAAGAATTAATAACTCAGTATAATAAAGAACCATGATTTTGGATTACTCATGATGGAATATGCTACCCCCACATTCCTGATAAAGAAAGGGGGAAGACAGTGGAATTTTTATAAATGCCTCTATATAGACTCATAAATATTATTGTTTAGTCAATTATCATTGCTTATCATGTTTACCTTTTTATGTTTCTCTTTATGTATGTATCATATTATATGTATATGATATATATATATATAAACATATATATACACATACATGGCCAATGTGAAAATTTACTATCTATAATAGACTATGTATATTTCCTTATCTAAAGTTATCAGTTCTGGGGTCGGAGAAGGGAAAGTAAATGACTTTTGGTCAGACATTTCTTAAGTGTTTAAGGCAGGAATTGACCATAGTTCTTCCTGACTCCAAAGCAAGCCCTCTATCCACTATTACATGCTTACCAATGGTCTTTATCTAGGAGGTGTTTAATAAGTTTAGTTAATTCAATTGAATGAGGGAAAAGGTATGATTCTTAATGTGGTTAGTTTTGACTATACAAATATATTTAGTTTTCTGAAAGATACTTTAAAGTTAGAATTTTAAAGAGTGTAAGTTGACATTAAAGGGCAAATATGGTAGCAAAGCTAAGAAAGAGAATCAAACCTTTTGTTTTAAGATGGTGCCATGATTATAGTGCAGCTTCACCTATTTTCACCTCATTGATTTTTGGCTGGCAGTCCATTTTCACCTTATTTTTGATACTGATTGAGTTGTGCTGACTTCATTTGTGGAGAAGCACTGTAATAAATGCAGAGTGAATAATCTGACTCAACCCTGTTTAATGATCTAAAGAGTAAATTGCCACCTTCTCTCATGTGAAATCACAATTTGGAGCTGACCAAATTTGATCCAATATTAACTCATAGCCTCTTTATGAATTAATTTGAGGGTTTTGAAGATGAATCTATTTTATGGAATGGCTTATCATGTTTCATTCCATTTTATCATTTATTAACTCTCATGTTCCATTTAACTAGTGAAGAATTAGCAAAATTCGCTAATAGGAAAACTGAAATCCATGTCATTTGCATACCTGGAGAAGTTGAATTCATGCTTATAGAAAAAAATCTTACATTAAAAAAAGAGGTAATGAAAGGACCATTGAGCAAGTCAACAAACATTTGTTTGCTATGTGCCAGGCACTGTGCTAATAAGCACTTCAGGCACAGAACATACTAAATAAAATATTTGACATGTTTTACACTGCAAAAGCATGTGTAGTTAGTTGTATGTATGATTGATGGAAATATATTTAGAGGTCTAAAAATTTATTTTAAATTTTATTTTCTTAAAAATTTTGTATTGGCATAACTTTTAATAGTTGTTTTCTGACATGTTACAATCCATATTACTCCTTCCTTCCCATTACTTACCCCCTCCCCAAGATGTGGTTAATATGATATAGATTGTACTAATATAGTTAACATTTTATTTTTTAAAGATCTATTACAACATACTTAAATTTCATTGTAATTAACTTTGCAACTTCAATTTATGGATCCAAGGCCTTTTCCTGGGGAGGTGGGTGAGGGAGTCAAACCGAGAAAGCCCAAGTGTCCTTTCATATAACAGTCCATAAAATACTTATTATGGCTTTCAGAATTTCTTTCAATACTCTATAAAATTTCAATAATATAATTCAATGAATGTTATATGAAGCAATGTGCTAGGTAGTCTAGATAAAAAGGTAAAAATGAACTAGAATGTCAATAAAGTAGTACTTATTAAGTATCTATTAGTGCTAGTCACCAGCCCAAGCCTTAGGGACATAAATTAAAGCAAGACAGGCCCTACTTTCATGGAAGTTACTATATGATGTATACTATATGAAGTTACTATAGTGTACTATATATATGACTATAATAATGTGTATAAAATTATATGTATTATATCAACAAAAGAAAGGTACTAGTATTAAATACAATCAAGAAAGGATTCTCACAAAAAAAGTGAGATTTTAACTGACACATGAAGAAAGCAATGGGAGCCAAAAGAAAGCATGAAGGAGAGATTGAATTTTACAAAAGGAATACAACATACCTACAAATAATTACAAATTAATATATGATAATTCTAGGAAATATACATATATACTGATAATCTAAGTGAACTTGATGAATATTTACAAAAATATAAATTACTCAAATTAGCAGAAGAGGAAATAGAATGCTTAAATAACATGATCTCAGAAATAAAAATTGAACAATCATAGATGAAGTTGAATTCTATCAAACATTTGAGTAATTAATTCTAATACCATATAAACTATTTGAAAAAAATGGTAAAGGAGAATTTCTTCCTGTTCCTTTTATGAAAAAAATGAAGTTTTGATACCTAAACAAAGGAAACAAAGACAGAGAATTAAAACCAAATAGTACCAAATTTCATATGTATAATTTTCATAAAATCCAAGATTTAAAAAAATTTAAGAACAATTTCAGGAAAAGAAGCTTGCTAACTCCTTAAATCAAGAAAAATGAACTGTTTGTAGATAATGCCATAAAGAAACCTCCACTGCATCAAGAAGACCCAGAATGAACTTTGGGGTATAATTGATTGAATTGAAAGGTGTTGAACACGTTTATTCTGAATGTAAACTCTTATGCCAAAGGAGACTGGCAGCTTTTTGACAATGTGCCTAGAAAACATTGGTTTTGCCCTCTCTCTCTTTTCTATTTCCCTCCTATCTCTAAATATTGTATTTTCCTCTTAGAACAATCTTTAGAGGTATAAGCTGATTATGTTAAATGATTCATTGGGGAGACTCACAAGGGGGATTGTGAAAGGGAATTCTTTATTCTCTTTGTCTATTTTTAATCAATCTACTTGACCCATGCTTAGATCATACTTAACCCCTATATAACACTTTGTTAGCTATCAAGTAAGATAATTCACAAGTCACTTACTTGAAGAAGAAAGAGAATTCACAAGTCACTTACTTGGAGAGCTCCACCCTTTTAACCCAATCAATCAGAAACTTGTGAATCCTTTGATAAAATTTGATACTTTCAGAGTATGAGAAATGGATCCCATAGACACTGCCCCTCTGGGCAGTGCTAGGCAATTTGGAAACTGTGATTGGACACTGTGAAGAAGGGAAGAGACAAGAAATGACTATAAAAAGTACTGAAAGGATTCAGGTTGAAGTACTCTTCAGCCTATATTTGGAGTTCAGAGGATCTTGGACTGGGACTGTGGCTTGGAGCTATGACTTTGAACTTGGGACCTTGACTCTTGGGCTGTTTCTTGGGTGAGTGGGTAGCTGGCCTTCCTTTCCTTGCTTCTGGAGAGAGATTAATTCCAGAGAGTCCTTTCCCTCTTGGAGGAGGCCTCATGGGTGGAAAGCTTCAAAATTGCTTCATAGTATATAATATTTTTAACTGATCACAATGTTAATTTAGAATTCTCACAAATTTAGTGAAACCTTTCATTTAATTCTTTATAAAACTATAGTATAAAATTTTATACATCAAAACATTATCAGTGGAATGCATAATGTACACAACACAAAGTAATAAATTACAAAGTAATCTAGTATTTTATAAACCCAAAATCCAGCTTTGAGGGAAAGAACTCACCATTTCAAAAAATTGCTGAGAAAATTGGAAAACATTTTAGCAGAAACAAGGTATAGATCAACATATCATACTGTATGCCAAGATGTGGTCAAAATGGGCATTTACTTAAATTAAGGATGATATAATAAGCAAAGAAAGAATTTGTGACTGACAAAGAGGATAACAAGAAATACAATGGATATATTTATTACATTAAAGTTATCATATAATAGTAACCAAAGAAACAATATTAGAACAAGACCAAGAAAATGGGGGGAAGGGGTAGAGTAGTGGAGGAAAATTTCAGAACATTTCTCAGATAAAGGTTTAATTTCTCAAATATAAAGGGAACTGAGCCAGATTTATTTCTAAAAAGTAAGAATCATTTCCCAGTTGATAAATAGTCAAAGAATATGAAAAGAAATTTTTCAGAAGAAGAAATTAAAACTATCAGTAGTCACATATAAATAATACTCTAAAACTAATTGTTGTTATTGACTCATTTAGTCCTGTCCAACTCTTCAAAACCCCATGAATTTTGCCACATGAAATCTATCTATCACATTTTCTCAACAAAGATACTAGAGTTATTTACCATTTATGTACCACCTCACACCTATCAGACTGGATAACAAGACAGGAAAAGAAAATGACAAATAATAGGGGAAATGGGTAGCAACAATGGAGACAACAATTCACTTTTGTTGAAGTTTTGAGCAGTTCCAAGTTCTCTATTATAGAGAAAAATTTGGAACAATGACCAAATGGACATTAAAATGCGCATGCCCTTAGACACAGCTATACAACCTTTAATTCTGTATCTAAAAGAGATCAAAGGAAAAGGAAAAGATCCTGTGTGTAAAGAAATATTTAGAGCAGCTCTTTTTGTGGTGGTAAAAAATTGGAAATTGAGGGGTCAGAATGGCTGAACAAATTGTAGTATATAATTGTGATGGAATATAATGATAAGCAAAATGGTTTCTGAAAAACTTGAAAAGACATATGAACTAATGTTGGCTAAAGTGAGCAGAACTAGAAGAATATTATACTAGAAACAGCCATATTATACTGATGATTAAGTGTAAAAGACTTAGCTACTCTAATGAAGAAAATTCCAAAGGATCCATGATGAAAAACATTATCTTCTCCCAGAGAGAGAACTGATGAACTCTGTGTGAAGACTGAGACATTTTTTAAACTCGTTTAATTTTTCTTATTTTTGTAACCCAGATGATATGAAAATATTTTTACAAAAACACGTGTATAAGTGATATAATATGATTTGCTTTCTTATTGGGGGCAAGAAGGTGAAGAAAAAGGAAGAAATTTAGAACTTAAAAGTTTTCAAATGAGCATTAAAAATAACTAAATCAATAAAATCAGTATCATCTTTCTATCCTAATGGGTTTATTTCTATTCATCATTTTGTTTATCAGAATCCCAATAATTAATTGCTTTAGCAAAATTCCAGGGCATGAAATATTTCCATATAAATCACCAGACTTTCTATATTTTGTGAAAATAATTCAGGAAGAGTTATCAAGAGAAATTTCATTTGAATAACTATAAAACATATAAAAGAACTGGGGGTCTACCTACCAAGTCAAATATATATATAAATGCAACTCTAAAACACTCTTTAGAAAAATACAGAGATAACCTTTTAGAGACCTTTACCTTCATGGGTAGTTATATAAATAATAACAATATAAAAACAGCCACAAAAATTACAATAATTGTTTGTATTATACAACACTATAAGTTTTGCGAAGTATTATCTAAGTAGTATTAATATTACATATTTTAATATCTCTTTAATGTTTGTAAAGCATTTTATAAAATATAAATTTTCTCATTTGTTCCTCATAATCATGTTGGGATATAGATTCAATTAATATTTCCATTTGATAGAACTGAGACATAAAGATATCAAATTACTTTCCTAAGGTCACACAGTTGGTAACTATCTGAAGCCTGATTGAATTCAGGTTTCTTATTTTTTCCTAGAATTATGTTTATTGACATACCTAAGTCCTGAATCTACATGTACACAGTACCATATCAAAGTATTAAAGAATTATTTCAAAGAGCTAGGAAATATAGAATGACAAAATTAATATAGAATGACAAAAGAGCAGGAATCTCAAGAAAATATAAAGTGGAAAAACAAGAAAAAAGGGAGCCTAGCAGTAATGAATTTCAAAATGAACTACAAAATAGTCATCATGAAAATAGTTTGTTTTTACAAAATCAACACAAAATAAAAATCATCAGAACGATTTAGTACTATTTTAAAAAAGAGATTAACCAGTGAAATAGATTAAGTACACAGCATGGAGAACAAATGTACTCAGTAGGCTAGTGTTTGATAAACACAAAGACCATAATACTGAAGCAGAAATTCACTATTCCACAAAATCATAACAGGTATATTGGAAAAGATAATATCAAAAATTTGTTTCAGACTAATACCTCATACCATGTAACAAGATTAGTTCCAAATTTAAATATAACTTAATTATAAAATTTAACACAACAAAGTGGTACAATGCATTCAGTACAGGAATGAAAATAGTGCACGTGTCAGAAAGATCTGTGATCAGAACCGGTTTCAGATTCCTGCGAGTAGTGTGATCCAGGGCAGATTATTTTACCTCTGTTGGCCTCAGCTTCATCAACTGTAAAGTAAGAATAGTGGTAACATCTATTTTCTGAGATTGTTGTGATAAACTAATAGGATAATATTTATATTTCTTTCCTTTTTTTTTTTTTTGCTTGTGCAGATATAATATCTTCTGTGAGAAAGGAAATATATAGAATAGTGGGTGCCTGTGTAAGGAAAAGACAAGGGAAGTAAAAGTGAAAGAAAAAGAGAAAATGATAAAAATGAATAAAATAAGTGGCACATAAAGGGGAGATGGAAGCATTGAGAACTAAATTTGTCTACCATGCTATCTTATGTAGGAAGAAGCCTCACTAATGGGACAAGAAGGTAAATAACCAAAGAAGACTTTAGAGATAAACTGATAATTTTTATTAAATGAAACTGATTAAGTTTTACTTAAACAAAATTAATTCACCTTCAACTTATTGTCAAAAGGTCAAAAAGGAAATAGTCAAATATGGGGGAGGGGAGGCAAAACTTCATGTCAAATATCTCTGCTAATGGTCTGTTATGCATGATATACAGAAATCTGACGGGAATATTTAAGATCAAAAGTCACTTCTTAATAAATAAGTAGTCAAAGGATGTGAAAAACATGTCACAAAAAGGAAATTATACATCATTAACAATCTTATAAAAGAATCCTCCAAATCACCAATAATATGAAAAATGCAAAACAAAAACACACTAAGGATTTGCTTCACACCAGGAAAACTGACAAAGGTAACAAAAATAAATATAGTGAATGGAGGAGGTAGACTGGAAATAGGAACACATTAAATTTTTGTTAGTTGAGTTATGAATTGGTAAAAAAAATTATTCTTTCCAGAATTCTAAAAATAATATAGTTTAAATGTCTATAAATTCTGACCTAGAGAGTTCATTGCTAGCCATAGTTCCAAGGTCATAAAACGAAAAGTTTCAAGTTCATGAAAATATGTATTGCATTACTTTTTGAGATAGCATATCACTAGAAAGAAATGAATGTCCATCCATTCAGAATTGTCAAGCCAAATGGATATAAATATATAATGGAATATTACTCTATTGAAAGAAATAATGACTATGATGACTACAGACAAATATGTAAAGACTCACATAAACTTATGTAAAGTAAGCATAAGAAAGAGAAAAATCACAATTTAAATTAAGAACATTAACAACAGAATCATTATGTTTGAATTTCACATTTTAAAAACCATGTTTATCTCCAAAGAAGTGATATAAAAAGATAACTCCCCTCAAACTGTTGTAGAAATAATGGACCATGGAATATTCTTTATGATATGTATTTTTAATTCCATACTTTCTGTCCTAGAATCAATACTAAATATCAGTTCCAAGGCTGAAGAATGGTAAGGGCTAAGCAATTGGGGTTACATAATTTGCCCAGGGTTCGACAATTAGGAAATTTCTGAGGCCAGTTTGAAGTTAGGACCTCCATTATCTAAGCTTGGCTCTTTATTCACTGAACCACCTAGCTATCTCTCTCATAAGTATTTTTGATGAGTTATTTTATTTTTGCAGATGTCTTTTCTTCTTGTATTATAGAAGATGGATCTTTGGGAAGTTCTGGGGGAAGATGTAGTAGGAAATTTAGATCACAGAAAAACAAAAGTTTCAATATAATTTTATTTAGAAAAATCAAAATCTATTCTTAGTCACCCAAGAACTATTCAATACAGACAAAATATGCATATTTCTAAGTAGGTTAAGGGAGTTGGGTAAAAAGTAATATGGCAAGGGAAAGACTCAAGTTATTCAGGATTCATTTAGTTTATGCTAAATGCTGACCTCTGAACTGTGACAGAATTATTAAAGTTAAGAAACTACTACTCACAGGATAGACAAACTGTTTCCAGGTGCTCTACGTTAAAAATAAACACCAAAATTTCAAATGTTAAAATTGTTGTTCCTATGCCATCATGAATTCAAACCTCAATAATTTTCTTGTGTAAAATAATAAGATTGAAATAGATGATCCCCCATATTCATTCCAATGCAAAGATTCCACAATTCTTCAAACTCAGAGTTCAAAGTTTGAAAGTCCATAAACCTATAGCGTTTATATTGTGGTTAGAAAATTTGAGTATGCGCCCCCTAAAATCTTCTGCTATTGTCACTTCAAAGTCTGAATTGTTTCTTTCCACAGAGAAAGTAAATGAAATGGGTATATGATATTTTTTGAAATGTTTAGAACATAGATTTGAATTTAAAATAGAATGTGTGAGAGGAATTAATTTGAGAGCAAGAAAGGAAAAAAAGGGAATCATTCCGAAAGATTTAAAAGATCTTCTTTCTTTGGCAAACAGATCACCCTTTTATCTAGAAAAACTTCAAACAAAAAAAAGTAACTGCCTTTAATAATAGAAAGAATAAATGGATTGAGACTAAACCTATTTGCTAAGAAAGTTTGAGCAAATAAATAATGTGATACTTCATTTTCTTATTTCTCATAACCCCTTCTTAGAATATACAATTTCATCAGTGACTTAATACAATTTGAATAATATAACTTCAAATTGTAAAATAGTATTAAGAATTTAAAGTCTCTGAAATCTAACATCCTTTCTGTTTATAAAACCTGCTAAAATGCAGAGGTGTAATGCCTAGCTAATATGTTGAAATATATTATATCAGCATCACTTATCAGGATCTATCCATTCTAGAAAAAAAGAAAGCAAACAAAACATAGCCTTAACATTTTTGGTTGTGGAATACTTCAGAGTATGCTGAATATAACAATATATTTAATATCATTTGTAACTACCAGAATTGCCCCAAGATGGTATACTATTTCCAACTCAGAAACACACCATCAAATATATATTAGTCTGTACAAGATTTTCCACCAATTTTTCATTTGCCAACCTATTTTTCATTACTCAACTTAACCACAAAGTTTTCTTCTTTATATGAACCAGTGTTACGTATTAGTTTTTTGCTTATTTCCTATAACCGTCACATAAGTAGATGGCAATATTCTAAATATGAGGACTCCTGCCTGAGCTGCAGTAGACATTGCCATTTAAGTAGACAAGGAAGCAGGCCAAACAGGTTACTAAGAGATTAGGAGGGAAAAACGATAATGAGATTATTGGGGTGGGGGTGGAACCTAATTGAAGAATCTACTTGCAAAGCTGGATGATCAAATCTAGTATGTTATAGAGGGCATATTTCTTAAGGCATAAATTGGATTATGAGGTATCCTCTAACTCCAAAATGATGTGATTTAATGAATACAGCGACTGCAAGGTCCTATGATTTAAAGTAATCAGGTATTTGTCTCCAGTGGAGTACAGTCCAACTTTATATTCAATTTGAAGTATTAGTAAGATGCTTATGTCTAAATGAGGTTAAAAGTCTTTACGATTATTATATATCTAGAATCAGATATGGAACAATTTGATGTTAGAAGTAATATAATTTGACTCTACTAATTTTATAGATATCCCAGAAAGCTAAAATATCTTTCCCAAAGGGACTCAGGTTATTAATAGCAGAACTATGACTTCAAATCTTGTGTACTTTCCATTATATGAGTAAAATCCTAAAATTTCTTTATTCGGTTATCCATCATAAAAAGAACAAAATAATTAAAATGATAGAGAATGTAGGGGGGAAAGTCAATGATAAAAAGTGAATACTTTGACCTTTTTGTATTTTAATCAGGGTTCTAAAAATGTTCAGCCAACTTTAAATCTTTTCCAGAATAATAAATATAAAATACATGATAATTTTAACTTGTAGAAAATTATGGTACAAATAATCTGTTATTAAGTTTTATATTTAGAATCATAGAAAAAAGAAACATTAACTAGCAATATAACCAGTCTTGCATAAATCTCCAAAATATCTGTTTTTATAATTAAAAATAATTGGGTATGCTGCTGAACCAAGTTCTGGAGTGTAATTAAACACATTTAACATATATTAACTCTATAAGCAATTTGCATGAATTATTCTGTTTAACAATTTTAGTGTACACCAGGGGATACTGTGATTTTATCAATGTACTCTATAAAGTGAAAGGATAATGATAAGGTTTAAAGAATTAAGAGATAATTATTATCCCTTTAGCATCTTCTACATTAAAAGTTTTACAGTCTATTGTAGTAATTTGCTAAAATTACAGAGAACCATGCGTGTTGTTTTTACAAGTTCAAATATTACTGTTCTAAGAACTCTTTGTCAGACATGCAGCAATAGTTTAAGTTGTCTAAATATCTTCCACACTTACTAAATATGTAATATTGAGAAAATCATTTCCATTCTCTAAGCCTCTGTTATCTGAAATGAGGATTTTAGTTAGATGATCTCAAAAGTTTCTTCTTCCTCTAATGAACTATGACCCTATTATTCTATATTAATTCCAATCAGTGTTCTAGGCAAAGAGCAAAGATCAGAAAGTTAAGAAATAATTTTAAATTATATCCATGACACATGCCAATTAAAATATGACAAAATATTCGAGTATTAAAATGAATTTAATTTTTCTGAGCTATTTATCCAATATTTGTTTCTTAAAAGAAACATACTTAATAGCTTTCTAAAGCCATTCACCTGGGGTCTCGATATCAATTCAGATTAATGAACAATTTTCTAAGAAGAATGTATAATTCAAAAAAAATGAATTTATGTATTCCTTTGCCTTTAAGTATCAGATTTTCAAAGAGCCTTTAAAATAAATTAGCTCTTTTTAAACTTCTTCACATTGAATAAACAGCAATGCTCTGCATTTCTGGCAAGTCTTTCATTAGAGTTTTGAAGTACTTTATACAAACTCAGCTTGCTTCTTCCCTTTGAGTCTGGAAAAGCAGTAAGAAAGCCAGATAATTTCAGAGAGGTTAGAAGAGATTTCCTCAGCTCTCTCAGATAATCCAAGCAGCTATAGTGATATTTTATTATTTTTTCTTATTCCTCTCTTTATTTGAAGGCATCAAAAACCAACATAGTTGTCACTATGCTTTAGTTGATCTCCTATCTAGGAAGGAGAGATCTTGTATATACAATTTAAATGCACTTTGTTGGGCACAGTCTCTTCTCCACTCAGGACATTGATGAAGCATTGAGAAACTGATAAAACTAAAAAATAAATGCTCCTGCAACGTTGTTAAAACTTTCTTTTTTTATATTCTCTCATAAAAGTCTAACAGCCCCACTGCTAGGGACATTGTGCTACTTGGTGAAAGATATGATTCTCCACAATTAAATATATGTAACTACCACAAACATAGAACAAATGCCTATTCTATGGAAAATACATTGATAGAATCTGAAAGACATGCAAGGTTTATGTAATCTTATTCTTTAGTAAAGAGATAACATAAAAAGAAATAACTATAACATACAATGTTTGTAAGTGAAATGCAAAGTCTAAAATAAAAAAAAATAGCTACATAGTGTACAAAGGAATCTTGGATTGTTGGGAATATCAGGAAAAGTATCATGAGGAAAGTAGCACGTGTTTTGGATTTTGATAGATGGACAGGAATGCAATAGAAAAAAAAGCAAGAGGGAGGGCAATCTAGACATGGTGAAAAAACATGAATAAATGTAGAGGCAGAAGGTCACAAGTTATGTTTGGGAATACAGAGTAGTCTAGTTTAGCTGGAGAATGATAAATAAAAGATAAGCAGGAAGACCTTAGTCTAAATCCAATTGAAAATATGTACTGGCTTTGTGACATCGGGCAATTCACTTAATACCTCTGAGTCTTACTTTCCTCACTTGCAAAATAGAAATAAAAACATTAATGTCACAGTGTTGTTGGGAAGACTAAATGATTAATAAATAAATATAGAGCTATGGAAATCTTAATGTGCTTTATTGATAGTTGATGATGATGACATGCAAAAAAATACCAATTTTGGTGAATGCCAAAGTAAATTATTTGCCTTTAGTCCCTAAGACTACAGGAAAACACTAAAGATATTTGAGTGGAAGGGTGACATGACTAGATTATACTGGTAGCATTATATAAGATGAACTGGTAGTAGAATGTCTCAGCAAGAAGGTTCACTTGCTGGTCTCAGACACTTCCCAGCTGTGTGACCCTTGGCAAGTCACTTGACCCCCATTGCCTAGCCTTTACCACTCTTCTGCCTTGCAGCCAATACACAGTATTGACTCCAAGATGGAAGGTAAGGGTTTTTAAAAAAAAGGCTCACTTGGAAGGTGGGGGTTGATGATAATAAACTGAACAAAAAAGACTATTACAATTCTCAACATGGTGTAGATGCTTAATAAATGTGTGATGTATCAGTGAATAAGAATGTTCCTTAATTCCTCAATATTACAAAGTAAAACAACATAATAATAACAAATATTTACATAGTACTCACTCTGTGTCAAACACTCTACTAATCATTTAAAATTATTATCTCATTCTATCTTTCCAAAAATCTTAGCAATTAATTGCTATTGTTATCACCATTGTACAGATGAAAAAAACTGAGGAAAAAAAAAAACAGAGGTTCAGTGAATTTTCTGATGATAGATTGGAAATTACTCCTTCTTGACAATAGACCTAGTGCTCCATCTACTCTGCCACCTAATTGCACATTTAAAAAAAAGTATAAAAAGCAAAGCTACAGAGAGCTAGTTGTTGTTCTGCTTTTTTAAAGTAAAATTCCATATATTGTAGGCAAAACCCCAACATTGTCAATAGAACATGTTACAGCAGGGAAGACAAACCACTTTTTCTCTATAAAGTAGACAACTGCTAAGTTATTCCTGAATAGACAAAATACCTTTATGGTACCTGAGGAGTGAAGAATGGGCACCTTGATTATTATGGACTTACTTCAGTATTAGTCCTGTTCTTGTTCCTTAGACATTACTTTGCAGTTATCTTTTTTTAATTATTTAAATTTTTTGTCTCCATAGACTATAGCCTCCTTGAAAGAAGAGATTTTTGTCCTTATGCCTACATTGCTCATTGCACATAATAGGTTTTTTAAATTTTTGTTAAATTTTATTCAATTATTCATTAATTTATTAAATAACTTACTTGTTAAATTTATAATTATGTTATATTTATAATTATAGTATTTATTATTTATTATAATTTAATTATTATTCATCCTCACGATGAGATAATAGCTTTTTATACTTTAATTGTAAGTCAAGTCAACTCTTCCCCATACCTTAGCCCAGTCCTCAATTATTTAATTAAATGGTTTAATGTCACCATAATGGAAAGGGAGATTCAAGAAGCTTTTGGACTTGATTTTATACTACTGGCCTGTGAAGAGCAGGAAAGGTGGTAGGGCACAAGGCAAAACCTTAGCTTCATCATATGGTCAAGGGAAATACTGGAAGAATTGTAGAGGAAAAAGTTTTGGATATATTAAAAGAGAAGACAGTCTTGGGTCCCAAATCGCCATATTCTAGCTTTGTAAGCTTGAATAGGATACTGTACATCAGTGGTTCCCAAACTTTTTTGGCCCCCTTTCCAGAAAAAATATTACTTAGCCCCCTGGAAATTATTTTTTTTAATTTTAATAGCAATTAATAGGAAAGATAAATGCACTTGTGGCCATCACCACTCTCCTGGATTGCTGTAGCACCCACTAGGGGGCAGTAGCACCCACTTTGGGAATCACTGCTGTACATTCTCATCCATAAAATTAGGCACAATATTTCTTTGAGTTGTCACTAGGAATACACTTTACAAGCCTTAAAACACCATAAAATGTGAATAATAATAGTAGTTAAAATATTTATTGTACTATCTTTGAATTCAATCACATAAGGAACTACCAACACAAATATTGCTCCACTGATGAACCTCTGGCAAAGTATGACTTGTAGTCTCAGAGAATTACCTGGAGGCACTGAGAGATTTGAAAGAATCCCCTTTGTTGAGCTGAGGAGATCTTCGTGACACTAAGGCTTGTCATCTAACCATGTCAGGATCCCTCTCATATCTTTATTACATAGACATGATATCTTCCTTCTTGTCTATAAAGTTGGGTTGGAGGTGGGTGGGAAATAGGCATAGAGAAAAAAATAAGTTTTACTCCCTCTGCACTTGCTCAAGTAAACATCCAGTACCTTTATCTAGGAGTTATAGTGGATAGAGACTGGACCAGGGGGCAGGAAGAGCTGTGTCCAAATCTGGCCTGAGACATTTATTAAATATGATCCCAGATAAGTCACTCAATATCTGTTTGCCTCAGTTTCCTCAAATATAAAATGGAAATAATAGCACCTAACTCATAGAGTTGCTGTGAAGATAAAATGAGATAAGATTTGTGAAGCACTGAGCATAGTAGTGCTACTAGATATTTATTAATGCTAAGTAGGCATATGGTATGATCTTAATACTTAAGTCTATTCTCCATCCCCTGCTCAAATGAACAGCAGATTTACCTCTACAAAGGAAAAAAAGTCAAGTACAGCAGTTTTGTTTTTTCTTTCCATTTAGGAGCTTCAACACTTAACTAGGGTCATTGGTCAACTTCACAACAAGTTGAGACTCTAGCTGTTACTCTATAATATTGATTATAAACAATTCGTGAGGCTTCATATACATAAAATGCTTAAATACAGGATGCAATTGCTATATAAAGCTAAGTAGCAATTAACAAAAAAGGCGATATAGTGGAAGTTTTTCAGGGGCACTTCAAGAGCTAAGAAATTCTAAAACTTTAAATTCTTGTTTTAAACTGGCATCTTGTGTCCTATAACTTTCATATTAAGTACTTGTAGACATAATTATAGTGCCTTTTCTTGAGAATTCATTAAACATCTTCTGGTGAAGAGTACTACATCACTGTTTTCTGTTATCAAATAGACTAACAGTGCCATTCAGTGGATTCTTCTTCAACATAAGGACAAGAAGTTCTTTTGGTCTACACAAAAATCTCAGGAGATATGACTTTTAGATTGAAGTAAAGATAGTGACTGAAATTTCAAAACAGGATATAAATATAACATGTGTAGTATATCTTTTCTTTTTCATTCATCCCTTTGCATGTACAATTTCCATTATTTTAGGACAAACTAAAAAATGATATTTCTCACTGCTTTTCAGAGTGATTGCCACATGGGAAGTGAAATTCTTCAAGCTGCATTCAGGGACATATTGTAATTCTTTGTTTTAGTGTATCCAACTGTCAGTGTTTTTTCTATGACCTTTCCAGTGGTTAAAACACAAATAAAAACATATTCCACAATTTTAAAAGACAAGTTATCTCCTTGTAAGAGTTTTTTTTTAATTTGGTAATGTCAAAATATCAAAGTTTTGCTGAATCATTTGTTATTACAGCATTTAAAATAGCTACCTCTGTTAAAAGAGAAAGAAATCATACCATCATTACTTCCTATGCTAAACTCTATAGAAAAATCAAGATCTTGTCCACAGAGTATGTCATAGATGTAGAGATGAGTTTCATAACAAGAAAATGATTGATTATTGCAAGGTACCTTAGAATTCAATTAATCTAACTCATAATTTGACAGATGAGTAAACTTTAGATCACAGAAATGAGGGTCTAAGAGATCTAACAAGATAAAGATTCTAAGCCCAAGTTTAGAAAGATAGTATCTATAATAAATTTTGACCATGTGTCCTTTAATTAGAAATCTGAAGCTCTTCTGAATATCTTCTGAATGATTTCTTACCCCCAAATTAACTGATTTTATCAAATTATGTAAAACTATTATCTTCAATTTTTTTAAAAGCAGACACAATTCCAAACTGAGCTAAACATATTAAGATTAAATTGGGCCTAGAGACAGGCGGTGCTAGGTTCAAATACGGCCTCTGACACTTCCCAGCTGTGTGACCCTGGGCAAGTCACTTGACCCCCCTTGCCCACCCTTACCATTCTTCCACCTAGGAGCCAATACACAGAAGTTAAGGGTTTAAAAAAAAGATTATATTGGATAATTTTTATTATTCATATTTTCATAGGATTATAGATCTATAGATGCAAGGAATCTTAGAAATCATCTACTTGAATCTTTTCATTGATTAAGACTGAGGATAAGAGAAATTGAGTGATTTCTCCAAAGTTATACAGTTGATCTTAAGTAATAGAAGTGAAATTCAAACTCAGGTCCTCTGACTACAAGTTTAGATAGATAGATAGATAGATAGATAGATAGATAGATAGATAGATAGATAGATAGATAGATAGATAGATAGATAGAGTGCCAGACAGATGTATCTATAGGTACATATATATGTATATATATTGATATATTGATATAAATATACATCTCTGTATGAGGCAAGATAAACTGTATTTCATTGATAGTTTTACTTATCAGATATTTCTTCTTCTCTGAAAGTATTGTCAAAGGAAACTTGTTTTCTTTTGGTTTTTTATAATATTTTATCAGAAAAAAGTACTTTTTCTAACTGTATGAGTTTCATAAATTATGATTACAAAGGCAATCAATAAATAAACATTAATTTATTGCCTACTATGTGCCAGGTACTGTTATAAATATTAGGGATACAAAATGAGACAAAATATAATACCTGACCTCAGTGAGTTCACAGTCTAATGAGGAAGACAATATTCAAACAAAAGTATACAAACAAACTATAAAGAGGATGAAAAGGAGATAATTAACAGGGAAGTAACTAAATTTAAGATGGGTTTGGCAACGTAAAATGTGGAATTTTAGCTGGGACTTAAAGGAAGCCAGAGAAGTCAGGAGACAGAGTTTAGGAGAAAGAACCTTCCAGGCATAGGTGAGAGCTAGAGAAAATGGCCAGAGTTGACAGATGGAGTATCACCTATTCATGGAATAACCAGGACACAAGTATCCCTGCATTAAAAAGAAGGTGATGGGGAATAAGGGATAAGAAATCTAGAATGGCA
Organism: Gracilinanus agilis; assembly: GCF_016433145.1. Classification (NCBI taxonomy): domain Eukaryota; kingdom Metazoa; phylum Chordata; class Mammalia; order Didelphimorphia; family Didelphidae; genus Gracilinanus; species Gracilinanus agilis. The sequence continues at coordinate 119,958,587 of NC_058130.1, read as the reverse complement.
AGAGGAGATTAGCTCATGGAGGGCTATGAATATTAAACAGAGGATTCTGTATTTTATCTTAGAGGCAAAAGGGGAACCACTGACCTGTTGAATAAAGGAGTGAAGAGGTCTGACCTGCATATACAATCTACTATAGAAAGGAATAGCATTACTTTATCTTATTCTTTACTTCAGGTGCAAAGGACTCTATCTATGATTACTACTTTAAGATGAATCACTTACCAAAAAACTATAGTCAGGTTGAATCTGCCCCCTAAAAAGGAAAAAGCCAAACTCACCAGGAGTTCAGTATATATTTTTTAAATAAAATAACTTTTAAACTTTATTTTTGCTTTAAATTATTTCTCCAAAGTGCAAATGAAAGGGTCTATAATATCAAGATCATGTGAACCTGGAAAAGGAAATAGACCGGCCATGCTGAGATAAAGAATGGCAGAACAGCTTTGTGCTGTAAAAATACTTATTAAATCTTAAAGGAACCAGAGGAAAGCCTCCAGTAAATTTAGTAAATTCTCTATGGGAAAATTATGGGAAAACACTGATAGGAGCTGTATAGGAAGAGATGACAAGAATAGATTGCAATCTTCACCAGTGATATGAGCACATCTTGAGGTGTTCTAAACTGCAGTACAACATTGTGATATTTGTTCCATTCCTGCAGAGGCTTTATTTACTCCCTCATTCAACATGAATTATATTTAGTACCTACTATGTTCTACACATGGTGGTAAGTGCTACAGATACAAAAAATTTTAAAACAAAACAAAAAAAAATTTAGAACAGTTCTTGCCTTCATGAAGCTCACAGTTCTCAAGAAGAGACAATATGGAAGCAAAATATATACAGAACCAGAGATATTCAACAAAAGGAAGATTCAAGAGAATCTGGAAAAGATTTTTATAGAAGGTAAAAACTTAGCTGGGACTTGAAGGAAGGCAAAGAGTCCAGAGACATAAAAATTGCAGATATTGGGAAGAGACAGTGAAAATGTAAAGTGGAGGGACAAAGGAGTATATGTGTATAGATAATTTCTTGAATCTGTTAAAGAATATGGATATGAACTTCTTGAAATAAATAGAAATATACCCCACACATAAATTTGGCCTCACCAATAAATATTTCTCAATTAGATCATTAAAACCAAAACTTAATCTAATATTTGAAAATGATACTTTGTGTCTAAGTTCCAGATATGCAAAACAGGTAAATAGTGATGATTCCAAGTACTATTTGGGGCCTTATTGTAATAATTCCTTTGATTGAGTCATATGTTCACCATCATTTTGTTACTGTATGTTTATAAATACCATTGTTCATTTTCAAAGTAATAATTATTTTGCATTGTGGTATAGGTAAGTTGTCATATTTTCAATTTGGGGACATCTCTCTACATTATTCTTAATGCTGACCAGTGTTTTTGGTTGACTTATCTCTAGTTTTCATTTCTGAGCTGGGATTTTATGCCAAGACCCAACTCCATGCTCTCCTTCTTAGCTTTTGCTTAAAGTAGTCAGCACTGATTGTCTCGCTGTCTGGATTACCTGAATTTTTGTGCTCATTTCTACATCCCACAGTCAAAATGCCTTTGACCGTTGTGGTTCAGAACTCTAGATCTCCAGGGGCATCTATGTATGACTTCACAAGATAAAGTGAAAGAAGCCATTAAGCCACTGGGCACCTAATATTTCCTACCTGGAAAGCTGTTGCTCCCACACTGATCTCTGATCCTCCTGATGGCTTCCAAAGTCCCTGCTGAGAGTTGTCAGCCACCCTAAGATTTTCTCAAAATAGCCTTTCACTGTTGCCTCTACAGCCTTACAAGATACAAAGCTTCTGTTCTAACCAGAAATCATGCTGGGAGCCAGCTTGTTTTCCTCTGTTCATTCTCTCTTTTCTGGTGACCCTATTTCCTATTGCTAATAGGTTTCTGGCTGACTTTTATACAGATCCGTGGTTGAAGTAGTCACTCACTGTAGTTTTTCACTGAATTTCTAGATGATTTGGTCTAGTGAACATATCAGCTTTTTACTTTGAGTAGATGTCAGAGCAAGTTCGCCTGCCTCTATTTAGGAAGCCATATCTTTTCCAGAATTCTCCACAATACCACTGTAAATGTACACTTTTGGCAGTTGGAAAAAGATTTTTTAAAACTGACCACACAAAGATTCAGAAAGTATTCTAGGTTGTAAATAGGTAACACAGAGGATTTGGCATCAGGCCTAAAGTCAGGAAGACAGGTTCAAATTTGGCCTCAGATACTTCCTAGCTAAGAGACCCTAGGTAAAAAATTAGTTTAGTTCAATTGCCTAATGCTTGCTGCTCTTTTGTCTTAGAATTGATAGGAAGGAAGGAAGGAAGGAAGGAAGGAAGGAAGGAAGGAAGGAAGGAAGGAAGGAACTAAGGAAGGAAGGAAGGAACTAAGGAAGGAAGGAAGGAACAAAGGAAGGAACAAAGGAAGCAAGTGACCCTAGATAAGAAATTTGCTAATCCAATTGCCTAGTGCTTGCTGCTCTTCTGTCTTAGGATTGATAGGAAAGAAGGAAGGAAGGAAGGAAGGAAGGAAGGAAGGAAGGAAGGAAGGAAGGAAGGAAGGAAGGAACAAACGAATGAA
>NC_058130.1:119916615-119955881 GCF_016433145.1 Gracilinanus agilis | reverse complement strand
AAGGAACAAACGAGCGAACGAACGAATGAGCGAACGAACGAATGAAGGAACGAAGGAACAAAGGAAGGAAAAAGATTCTTTAGGAAAAAGAAAAGTGAGACAAAAACAAAAGAGAAAAGAAAAAGAGGAAGAAGATTGATGGACATTCTTGGAACATTTGAAGAACATTGAAAAAATACAGCATTTTGGATGTCAAAGGTAGGATTCACTTTACTAAGCAATATTAAATAACAAAGATAATAAAAGAGATATGCCATTGTATTTATAGACTGTCATTGAGGATAACTCACCACTAAATAGATACTATGAAATGACCGAGATCCAGAAAGGAATCAAAAGGCCCTCCTGGGAGAACATCAATATGAACTCAGACAGTAATAGATACTTAAAGAAATAGGCAATTGAATCAATGAATCATGCAGACGTGATTCTGATAACAAAAGAGTTTAAGTAGAAAGTTAAGATAACATTATCACTAGAAATTATAAGAATTTTCCTTAATGAGACAATGTAGATTATGCAAAAAGATAATAAAAATACATCTATGATGAGCAAAATATCTCTTTAGACTTTAACAAGTCAAAACAGCCAGTTATAATCCAGTGTCTAGAATTATGAACAAAAAGTTTTCTATCTTTTATGGACTGAAATGACTCATCTCCATCCTAAAAATATAGACCTTAAAACATTATGCAACACTCAACCAGTAAAATGAAAGGGAACAGAAACATAATTGCCATCTGAACAGTAGCACACAATTACCTGAAAATAACATTGAAGCATAAAAAAATTAAGAATATTTTAATAGATATCAGCATATCAAATATTCACAACCTCAAACTTTATGGAATAAAAGGTCTGCAAAATATAAAGATCTTTTCAACAAAATATTATGGGAATAGAATGAGTTATTTTTCATCTCAGTGTCCTGTCCAATACTACCATTGTAAGAAGGATACTTTCACTGAGTCTGCAAAGAATGAGCAAACAATCTGATATATTATTCAAATATAAAAGTAGGTATTTTATCCACTTTTGTAATAGTCTTCAGAAGATTAAATGTAAAATAATAAAATCAGGCTAGTTACAGTCAGTCCCAAGGCTATCTGAATTTCATGAAATAAAGAGAAAAACATAATAATAAAAATCTTTCATTTACCTAGTACTTTTGAAATTACAAAATGTTTTCTTTAAAATAACCATGAATTAGGTGTGTTATTAAATTCCTATTCAATTACAAGCTTATGAGATGACTTCAAAATGTCCTTTGAATTCTGAGATTTTGTAATAATCCAGATTAAGGTAATAGAAGATTCAAATAGAAATGAAAGGAAAAATAAGAGAATTAAAGAAAACAAAAAGGAAGATTGAGTAGATTTAAGAGAAATTAATTAAGATGGTCATAATCAGGGCTGTAAAATAAATAGTTCAAACTAAGAAATCAAAAAGTTTCAAAAGTTGTTTAATTCTTTGCTAATTCTTACTGGACACACTTTGGAAATTTCTTTTCTTGGAGGCAATAAAGGAACGGTGGACAAAGGATAAGTCTTAAAGTCGAGACTATCTGAATTCAAGTCCCACCTCTGACATATTATGTCTGTGTGACCTGGGGTATATTACTTATGGAACTTGAAGAGCAGTTACATTGTTTTCTCACCAAAAGCTTCCCATGCAGATAAAAATCACAGCTCCAGAAAAAAATATTCACGTGTGTGTGAACAGCTATACATATTTATCTTGATCTTTTACTTAATATATTAGCACTCATTGTCTCCATTTCGGTTCAGATACTCATAACCTATTTTTTGGAACGTTCAAAAAAAAATCTTCATGTAACTAGGTTCTCACCTCTCAAGTCATCCTTCACATATCTGACAAAATTATCTTAATGTAAAGATTTAACCATGGCAATCCCATGCTGAAAAGCTTTCAGTTGCTCCCTAATGACTTTATAGTAAAATATATCTGTGAATATATGCCCACTTAAAGAACTATAAACTCCTTAAAATCAGAGGTTTTTGTTGTTTGTTTTTTTAATTTTTAATTTTAACTTTTTTTCCCTCTTTGTCATCCCTAAGGTCAGGAACAGAGGGATAGAACCTGAACATATATTTCTGATATAGGGAATGCCTAGAAGAAGAAAAACTCCATACTATTGCAGGTGGACATTTTCTCTGTATATGAAAGTATTGGAGAGTTGCCTAGAGCAGATGTAAAACTCTAGAATAAAAAAAAATCATTTGGAAATGTTTAATGAAACAATTTTGAAATAATATGAAATGAGTAATATCGAAATATGCATTGCATGCAAATACTGATTTAGTCCATCTCAGACTACTTCTCACCTTGAGGAGGGGCAAAGAGAAGAGAGGGTGAGAGAAAATCTGTATCCTAAAATAGAAAATAATTGTCAAAATCTATTTCTATGAGTAACTGAATAAATAAAACAAAATTAAGAAATCAAAATTAGAAAGATAACATTAATTTTATATTTTAAATTAATATATAGCCCACAGGGTTCTTATTATAGTTTAATAACTCCTGATTCTATTTGAGTTTGACACCACCAGTCTAGAGCACTGAGAAGCTGGGTGACTAATCCAGGATCAAACAACTAGTATATTTCAGAGATTGATCATGGACAGCATTTTCTTAGCTTTAAGGTCAGTTCTATATCCTTTATGTCATAGTTCTTTGCACATTTATCTATGGCCAGACATATTTGGGCATTTGATGAATATTTGTTGAATTAAGTTGAAGAACTATGTTGATGGAAATTCATAAGCAAAGTCTGGAAAGAAAGAAAGAAAAAAAATAGACATGCACATACCCCAAAAGGGATATTTTGCTCCAAAAGAAAGTTTGCTTCAGAATATGGGCTGCTTTATACCAGCTGTTCTGAAAACCCAAGGGCAGAGGTGATCACAGTCCTTCCTGACCTTGTAATTCTCAACAGAGTGTTGAGAAGAAAGACATTAATAACTTGGAATGCAAATGTTTCTTCCTGTTTAAAAACAAGCTGTTACAAAATTGTGAGCAAAAACTTGATTAAGCTTAAGCTGCCTATCTTTTCTGTTAATTCTATAATATACAGTATGGCAGAAACTAGTCATAGACCAATATATCATGTCTTATACTAAGGTAAAGTCAAAATGGATATATGATTTTGAACTAAAGGATGATAGGGTCAGGTAGGTGACTTAGTTGATAGAGAGGCATTTATGGAGATGAAAGGTTCAAATCTAACGTCAGATACTTCCTAGTTGTATGACAAGTCATTCACTACGAGTTACCTAGTTCCAATCACTCTTTTTTGCCTTGGAACTTATACTTAGTATCAAGGGAAGGAAGGAAGGAAGGAAGGAAGGAAGGAAGGAAGGAAGGGAGGAAGGAAGGAAAAAGAAAGAAAGAAAGAAAGAAAGAAAGAAAGAAAGAAAGAAAGAAAGAAAGAAAGAAAGAAAGAAAGAAAGAAAGAAAGAAAGAAAAGAAGGTAGGAAGGAAGGAAGGAAGGAAAAAACGAAGGAAGGAAAAAACGAAGGAAGCCAAGTAAGCAGAACCAAGAGAATATTGTACACAGTAACAGCAATAAAGTATACTGACCAACTATTCCTGACTAAACTCTTATCCACAATGCAAGGATCCAGGACAACTCCAAGGGACTCGTAACAAAAAAGGGAAATCCACCACCGTAGATGGAACTGATTTATAGTGTGAATAAAGATTGAAGCACAACATTCTTGACATTATTTCATCCATGAATTTTTCTCTATTGCAAGTGATAGTATCTTGTTTCACAACATAATGAACATGGAAATATGCATTGTATAATAACACATGTACAATCTATATCATATTACCTACCATCTTGAGGAGAGTAGAGGAATGAGAGGGAAGAAGATAATATAAATTGCAAAATATCAGAAAAAGATTATTGAAAATTGCATTGATATATAAAATTTTTAATTAAAAAAATATTGTCATAGAATTGTTTGACATTTTTATTTTTAATTAACTAAACTACATCATGAATTGTGTGTGTGAAGAAATATTTAAGGGAAACAAGCCCAGAGGTAGCAAACAATTAAACAAGTATTTAATAATTACTTAAAATGTGCCAAGCTAATATCTGGGGATACAAAGGAGCCAACAAGCCTAAAAAATGATTTTTTGAAAGTCGTTTTTCTTTAATTATTAAATATTAAAGTTTCATGTTAGATTCTAACCCTTTCTTTATCTGCTTGTTTGATTGTTTCTATTGGTGTTTGTCTTAAAATGAATTTTGTCCTAAATGAATGTCTTAAGACATTTTGTCTTAAGACAAAAATGAAGTTGTCTTAAAGATGTATTTGAGGACAGCTGGGTGGTTCAGTGGATAGAAAACTCAGCCTGGGGACAGAAGGTCCTGGGTTCAAATTAGGCCACAGAGATTTCCTACCTGTGGTGACAGTGAGCAAGTCACTTAACCCCAGTTACCTAGGCCCTAACACTCTTCTGCCTTGGAATTGATACTTACTATCTATTTTAAGACAAAAGTTAAGTGTTTAAAAACAAAGATGTATTTGTTTTGTTTATTTCATTCATTGCCTAGAGTTCTCCTAAATATTCTTTTTAGTTTTCCTTTCTAAGATCTACCCATAGTATCAAGGTGTCTGGGAAGAAAATTTAAAAAAAGATAAAACTCAGGCAGGACCTAAAAAGACCCTTTATAATTTTCTCCAGGCTACAAAGATAGACCTTACAAGCAGCTTCCCTACATACATTAGAAGCTATTAGTTACTACACTTTCTGTAGAATGACAGACTCCATACATCTAAAATCAAATAAAAGTATTCTTCAATACATAGACTGAATATTATTGACAGTTTGTGTTTACATTTAGGACAAGTAGTCTCTGGAACTGCTCTCATCCCCAGCTTGCACAGACAGGTGGGTCCCCAGAATTTAACTAATTATTTCCGATATACTAGCCAGTAAACTCTAGAGCCATGCTGGCGAAGATATGGCACACATGCCCTGGTGTGCTAGAGAGAGCTGCTCTGTTCCCCGTCTCCACCATGCTTGAGGACATTTTTACATGCCTCACCCCTTTGCCTAGCTGCCCTTTGGAAGCACTTCCTCCCTCTGCTGTCTGGGTTTAATGTGAGGGGGCTCACAGGCAGCTTGAAGATGCAGTTTGGGCATGCAATCTCTAAAAGATTCACCAATGCTACTTCTAGAACCATCCCTGAAAGGCTGAGTTTTTTCTTTTACTACTGTATAGTTCATGAGTCTACTAATAAACTTCTTATGATTGTGTTCTGTTGATTATCAATGAGCTATCCACATTTAATTAACTTTTAGAAAATGCTAATCATTATAGCTTTTATAGTCATAAAGTTGCTCCAAAAATCGCCATAAAACTATAATGTTACATCCCACCAATATATATAGAGTCTCAGAGAAATTGGGATCAAGAATTGAAAGCATATGTGGAAAAATAATGACTAATCACCCTGGAAGTGTTTTTGCTGGAGTCCTTTAATTATACCTTATAAGTATTATGGAGCTTTTGTGCTAGGCTCTTTGTAGAACCTTGAATCTGTTTGTACTTATATATCTGTTCTGTACTTAACTCTTGATGTAGAATTCATTATTATTCCAAAGAAAACTTTCTGAAGCACAGGTAAAAATTCCAAAAATCCCAGATCTTTCAAAGCTCTGAAATTCCTCTTTTTTGTAGAAAGGAAAGGAGAAGGAGGCTTAGGGCAAGACTAGGTACTCTTCCCCAACCTCTAAGTGAGCTCTCTCTTCCCTCAACTACCAGGCACTAAACCCTTAGATGTTACACTAGTTCTTAAATAATATATACAAGATCCTAGGGCAGGATAGCCAAACCAAACTTTTTCTGTGCAATATCACTGCAGTGTACCCGATGACTTTTGTGGACCCTTTGTACTTAATTTAACTTCTTTAAATAATTGATTCAGGAATATTAGCACCAGACTGCCAGGGGATAGCATTTTATCACTTACTTTATATAAGGTGGGATAATTTATTTTATGAAACAATAACTTCCACCCTTAAATTAAGAATATGTAAAGATATTCAGAATGCTTTATAAATGATCACAAAAGTCCAAATTTATAGCAAACAAAAGGACTACTATGCTTGACTCTTTGCTCTAACCTAGGTTAAGTTAGACTACAAAGATCATTCTTTTTGAAACAAAAATTTCCTAAAGTTATTTAACTAGTAGTTTCTAAGAACCATTGCAAGTTCCTTGGGGTCTTATGGGAGGAAGAGAGGGAAAAAAATAGTTATATTAAGAGTCCTTGAACTTCATTTCTAAATCTTTCCATTTAACAGTCACATAGCCCTGACCAAGTCTCTCTACACAAAGGATATATAACAACTAACAAATCTAAGGAAGGCAATGGGGTATATTAGAAAGGGAGACTTCAAAGAGAAATATTGTCTGTGATATTATTGAGCTATATCTTTTGCCTTTCTTATCCTTAGGTTTCTCACTTTTAAAACAAGGATCATATTCTATTTCTACTAACTTCTTCATGAGGATGAAGATAAACCTTAAATTACTAAAGAAATGTGAAATGGTAGTAATATCTATAATAATGTGTCTCACAACTCATTCTGTATTTTTCACTTACACATTCACATAATATGACTCAGTATTGTGGTTGTTCCTACAATGATTTATTAATTCTAGTTCTAATAATTAAGTATTTCATTTTTTCCTCTTGACCAAGATATTACCTAATTCTTATCATGTCTGAATACCCATTTTTGGACTCTTTTCTGTATTTTCTACTTTAGGCATTTCAGGTCTTTATATATAGCCTTTTTCAATCTTCTCAGAATTAGATGAGACTGTAAATAAATAAATGATAAAAGAATTCTGTTTTTTATTTTGTATCAGGCACTTAATAAATGAAGATAGGCTTCTGTTTATTTAGTTTTATTGAGGGATAAGAGGAAGATCAAATAAGAGAAAGAAGTATTGCCTTGAGAGACTGGAATGATGATAACAGACAATTATGAGAAAGTTGAACTAATTATATTATTTTAGCTCTAATTTGAAATTCTGAAAATAATATTTTCTGTCATAAAACTTTCCCTAATATATTGCCTATAAAGAATGCCACACTTCATGCTAGTCTATAGCAAAAAGCTTTAGATAAGAAAATGTTCACACAGTAATTTTTAGAGACTCCTTGCCACTAACAGATAGCAGCTAGTGAAGGAAATCATCATGTATGGTCTGGGAGATATATACAAAAATTAATTTCTACCAGAGAATTATGTAGTCCATTGCTTCCCACCCAGTTGAATTTAAATGTGAGCATGGGAAAGACACAAGAACCCTTAAGATCTAAGAAAAAGAATATTCAAAAAAACTTCTATTGTGTGAAAGTCCCATTGTCTTTAACAAAAATCACCACTATTGTGATAATTTCAGGAGAGATTACAAATACAGCTGGTACCAAAGTAACAAAATCTACATCAGAGACCAATATACTATATGTCATCTGCAAAAGATGTGATGTGAACCATAGGAAAATGGACATTTTTTAATTGAAGAGAATGAAAATTCACAACCAACTCTGTATTTTTCACTTTCACATTCTATATCAGCAACTGAAGAAAATGAATAAATGATTGCTAGGAAATATAAGAGGTTTTTCCCATCTTGTAACAAATGAATTCAGTCTTTTTGATTAAAAAATATACCAGATGATTGAAAGTGTGTGGGCATTAAAGAAAGGAATTCTAGCAAAAAACATGGGGGTTTGATGTAAATTAAATAGATATTAGAAAAAATATATTGCTTTGTAATTGAATGCTACTTAAAGTATTTTTAGAATTATTTTGTGATCACCAGACATTCATTCAGACCACTGTAAGGTACACAAAGCCATTGTTATTCTAGGTTTGTCTAACCTTTATACAGAAATATGATAATTTTAAAACATATTCTGCAAAACTCAACCTAGGCATATTTTAAACTTATTTTGGAATGATAATGAAAGGACATATGGCACATCATGATACAGAAATTTATTGATTCATAGATGAACCTTTCATCAACATTAAGCCACCTAATTAAATTAGTGATTTTCTTGAGCATAAAAAGATTAAGTAGCCAGAGGGTGTGATTAAGCATTAAGCCATAACAGGGCAGAGTTATCTCACCCCCTGGAGTAGTCCTAGGGTTATTATGTGAACTATTTGCTGTGGGAACGTGTACATATTTATTATATTAGGAAAATGCATTATAGTAATTTAGAATATAAGGGAGAAAATGGAAAAGGAAAGAAAAAAAGGGGGAGAGATGGAGGGAACAGGAGGAAGAAATAGAGAATAGGGAGATAAATGGAGAAAGGCAAAAGAAAAAGAGAGAGAAAGGGGAACTGGGAAGAAAGGGAAACCCACTAGAGGAAAGAGGGGGAAGGAGAGGAGAAGGAAAAATACTTGCACAGGTCCTTAAACCTAGCAGAGAAAGGATAGGGTCTGAATGTATTATTTTCCTGGTATAAAAACTCTCAGTTGAGAAAACTTCTTATACCAATTTAAGTCAGGCCTTTCTCTACAATTTATTATCTTAGAGAATTGCCCAGAAAAACTATTATACCCAGCATGGGTCAGAGACAGGACATGAACTTAGATCTATCTATCTCCAAGGCCTTTTCTCTTAATTCACCATGCCAAAATGTTTCTCAGGAAGAGAACTAGGATAAAACGAAGATTTTTAATTTTTTTCCTTAGAAAAAAACATTCATTTTTTTTTTTAGTAATTGACTACATGATCCTGCCATTTTCTGAGTATCAAACTCTGAAAGAAATGTTTTGTAACAACAAAAAATGAACAAAACATACAACACTACTCCTTTCTATCCAATCTTCTTCCTTCTTCCTTATAAATATGGAAATTGTTATCGCAGACTTTTCTACCTCCACTCCAAGCTCAACAATGGAAAATTGGAGATATAGACAAATAAATATTGAGAGAGGAAGATGTACCTACTGTAAGGAATTAAAGTAAGGGGTTTGGCTAAATATGTGATGATTCTAAAATAATCTTGTGGTCACTGATTTAAAATATTATAATTCAAGTTGAAATGACTTTTATTTACAAAAAGGGTGGAAAGAGTGAAAGTAGAGAAATACAAAAAGAGGGTAGAGAAGATGTCTACCCTATCACATTAAATATTGCTGCAGGGCTTATTAACCCTCCAGTGGAGACCCAGAGTCCTACCCACACAGCCTCCTCCAAGAAGGGAAGGCCTCTCTGGAACTAATCTCTCTCCAGATACCAGAAAAGGAAAGCCAGCTACTCCCTCACCTGAGAGGCAATCCAAGTCCCAAATTATCTCCAAGAGGCAAGTCACCAGTCAAAGACTACTATCAAAGATGAGGATGATGATTTGCTTTCAGAAGACTCTCTCCAGCCAAAGAAGTTCAGGGCTTTTATAATGATTTCTTGTCCCTTCCCCTCTTCACAGGGGTCAATCACAGCTACCCAATTGCCTAGCACTGTCCGGAGTGGGCAGTGTCTGTGGGATCCACTTCTCACCTCTGAAGGTGTTAACTCTTATCATAAGCCTCTAAAGGTATCAGCTTTTATCATAGGATTCACAAGTTTCTGACTGATTGAGGTATCACTCACTTTATCAAATGACTTGCAAACACTCTTACTCTGTGTTTAGTAGGGGTGCTTTGAGTTCTAGAGTTATCACTTGTTTTAGCAAGTGACTTGTGAATTCTCTTACTTGATAGCTAAGAAAGTGTTAACTCAAAATAGACAAAGAGAATAAATAATTCTCTTTCACACTGTCTATGTCTATTCATCTAATTCTGCCTAACAAAAAGATTGTAAGGACTCTGTTCTTCCTTCTTTAAAAAATGAACTATCAAAAGCCTCCTACTAAATATATAAAATAGCTATCATTGAATATCTTCCTAGAAACTAAAAATACACATTCCTCATTCGGTATTCAGAAGAATTTACTTCTCAAATTTAATAAGAACACTATAAGAATGGAGAAACAAGAACAAAGCGGCTTTATATGATAGAATATATGAGCAATGAGGAAGAATAGACTAATATTTTAGTCAATGATTGCTGATTAATGAGAGTTCATGTTAACATATCAAGAGTTTTAATATAACATAACCACATGTATTAGATAGCCCTAAATATCTCTCACTTTCTATTCTGTCCAGTTACATTTCATATTTCAGAAAGTGAAATCAAAGATTTTCCCAATTGTAAGGCACCTAAGCAACCCTTTAGTCCAACTTTTATCAGCAAAACAATCAACTCTACATCACATCAAAAGAGCAGTCATTCAGTCTCTGTTGTTGGAGTGGATAGAGCATCCGACCTTGAATTAATAAATTTTGGGTTCAAATCTACTCTTCAAAACTAGCTATGTAACCCTCAACAAGTTACTTAAGCCATTTTGACTCAGTTTCCTCATCTGCAAAATGTAAATCATTCCAGTATCTTTGTCAAGAAAGTCATAAAGGGTCCATAAAGAGTCAAACAGAAGTGAACCAAGTGAACATTTAGGAATAACACATTACCTCTCAAGGAGGTCCCTAGTTTTCTTTACTTCATGCTTAAATTCACCTCATCAATTTCCATTTATTCTACTTTTACTTCTAATCTGTGTTTGTCTCACCATAATCTTCATGGATCTAGACAATGAAGACAACACGATAATATATATTGACTAAAATGTTTCTCAGCTTCTTCATACCAACTGAGCATGAGTTTATTAATTTTTCAATGAAAGACTATTATGAAATATTCAGTGATTTTCAAACCTATTTCTATTTTTATTTTAAGAATTTTATGCTCTTATTTTGTGTCAACATGCCAAAAATCAATGGATTCTCTACATAAACTTTATGTTTGATTGGAAAACAATTAAATTGCACAATGTCAAAAGGAATATAAAAAGAAACTATTCTGAAATTTTACTTCACAAGCAAAGAATGAAATATGAGTTGAGGGATCTCTCTATAAAATTCATGTAAACATAAAATGTCATAATAATTTAAGTATTATATATAATTTTCACAAAATAAACATATTTTCTAATTTTATATAAAAATGAGGCTTAAATATTACACAAGTACTTTCAAGTTAAAACTTTTCATTTCTAAAATATTTGTAGTCATTAAATACAAACATAAAATTATATTAAGAACTCACACCATTTTATGCAGAAAGTTCTATATTATTCTTCTTGAATAAAAATATATTCATGTATTATATTTATTAAAATACACACTAATGGTGAAAGGTTATTCTTGACCAATAATTTGACACAATCTAGGAAAAACTTTTAATATAGTTTTATTGTAACTTTCAGAAAAAACTATGAAGTGATCAATCTTACAAGAAATAAAAGAATTACCTCCATTGAAAAAAGTGATCAATTTTCTTTTTTATTGATTTTAATAATATATCTCAGCAAATTACTAATAGAATCCCTTTGTATGTCAATTTCTATTGTATTATTATTGTTTAAATCAAGAAGTAGGTAGATTTCCTGGTTAAATATGGCCCACATGTAAATTAAAATTGATATATAATAAGAGCATGTAGAAATATGTAGATTTTAGCTTTAAAATCAACCAAATTGACACTACAGCCACTAAATGAAATGTGTAACTTAAAATTCAATGAAAGCTTAACACAGTATTGATAAAATAATACTTGTATTCAAATATATCAATTTTTCATTAATTTTATTATTTTTAATTTAAGATTTATTTCAAAACTTTATTTAATTTTTATTTAGGCATTAATAACTTTGATTTTATCTATTTTACAAACTTCTTGTATGGAAACTCCTTACTCTGATACAGAACCTCTACCAAAGTGGATCAACAACTTGTCCATTATTTGTAATCTAGGATAATATCTTCAAGGAAGGATAATACTTTTATGTATTCCTTTTTTATTTCATTTCAATTTATTGCTATTTTTGTCATTTGTTTTTAACTAACCCCAAAATTGTCAAAATTATTCTGGAATGGCTTAACATTTTTAGTTTGTAGTCATACAAGCATATTTTGTCAACGTTCCTCTGACAGGTGGGTGGCCTTCCATTGTAAGTAACAAGTCACATGTACATTGTATTTTTAGGTAGCATAAGAATTTTCTTTCTGTTTTTATAGATTAGAAATAAGAGGTTGAGGGAACTCAAGTGACTAGCCTAAATTTATGAGAGTCAAGGTCAATGTAGGTCCCTTTATATCAATTCATACTCTTTCCTGATTGAAAAAGAAGCAAAGATTCCTTCTGCCCTAATCACTCATCCTTCTTGCCCTCTCCTAGGCACTTTTATTATAATCTAAATTAGAGTTATTTCTGTTCACACTTCATCCTCTTAGCAGACTATATGGTCTTTGGTGGCAAGGATTATGTTTTATTTCATTTTAGTTTCCTCAAGTCTAACAACCAACTTTTATCACATAGTAGAGTCTGAATATATTTATATTAAACTAATACAATGAATTGAATAAAAATTCATTTTTCTTCTTGAATGAATATATGGGAATCATCAATAGTTTCATAAGTTTTTGTTATTGTTGTTGTTTCCTGCTTGCTCCCCCAACCACCATTTACATTATAGATGCTATATTTTGTATTCTTTTTAATTTAGTTCCCTCAGTATTCACAGTAGAACCAGGGCAAAGACTGTTAAAACAGAAATTCCATAATTATTATTTTAGTTTTATGTAGCAAAGGAGGAAAATATATTTGAAATGTCTTTTTAAAAACTCCCTATTCAGAAAAGTGATAAATCCCAAACCACCCAAGTGTTGCCCATCTTTACTAATAACATTTCCTTACAAATAACAAACAGAATATTTCAGTAGTTCAAAAGCTAGCATATTACTTCTTCAGCAGGAAATGTGAATATTTTATTGCCATAATCCCTAATGCATAATCCTGCTTTGTTTTTCCCCTTTGTAAAAAAAGGGTACTTACGGCTATAATACTGAGGACAAAAATCTCTTTTTTTTAAAAATGAGATTCTTTTCTAAATAATCCTGAGGAGTTCTCTTTAGGATTTGATGAGATAAGGTTGGCCTTGAGAAGCAATTATTTCTCCAAATCGTCTAAATTATTGAGAATGATTTACTGCTTTAAATTTTGCATTTGAATTTTAGCCTTTCTTGGGTTTCAAATCAATTATATTAACAGGAAATGAAAATTGTAAAATTTCTCTATTAATCTCATGACTACCATATGCTTATACTGTATCATTATAACACCACAAGGCATCTTCCTCACAAGACATTATGGAAAAGATGATTGAGTTTGGCATTGGATGGCCTGAGTTCAGAGACTGGTCTTACGGGTTTATTACACGTGACCTCAGGCAAGTTGCTTTTTGGCCTATTTCCTCATCTGTAAAATGAGATGTTTGTGAAAGGTAATCCCTCCTTTCTGTCTCTTAATTCTATTCTGATATCATGATTTAAAATCTCCACTGAGTACTTAAATCGGTGGTTCCCAAAGTGGGTGCCACCGCCCCCTGGTGGGTGCTGCGGTGATCTAGGGAAGCGGTGATGGCCACAGGTGCACTTATCTTTACTATTAATTGCTATTAAATTTTTAAAAAATTAATTTCCAGGGGGCTAAGTAATATTTTTTTCTGGAAAGGGGGTGGCAGGCCAAAAAAGTTTGGGAACCACTGACTTAAATGTTTCTTTAAGAGGATTGTTTTTCAGATCAGAAAGACCTGGGTTCAAGGCCTGCTTTTAACAGAGTAACACCAGCACCACGTAGCATTTATATTGATATCTATCTAGCTGTGTATCTATTTAAGTTTTACAAAGTGCTTTAAAAGCATTATCTCTTTTGATCCTCCTAACAAACTTGGCAATTGAGTGCTAGTGACCTCATTTTACAGATAAGGAAACTGAAGAATGAAGGATTAAAAAGAAAATGAACTGGGAACAACCATAATGATAACAGCTAGCCTACATGTTCCCAAGGTAATCTTAGGATTCCAAGAGAAGTGAATGAGGCTTCCTGTACATCATGGGATTCTTGTGGAAGAACAGGAACAAGAGGTGCAAAGGATGGCAGGTAAGGATGCAGTGCCATTTGGCTCTTTGGAGAGAACATCAATGTTAGTGATTTATCTGGTCCATTAGAATATTTGGGAGAATAATTTTTTTTATCCTAGGATTTTTAATGTATTTTTTGACCATAGCCATGATTAATTTGGTGAAAAGTACTTGGCCAAGAGCCTATTCCCATCTATCACAGTTTTCCTTTGGGAAAATACTGTCTTTTATCATAATCTCATTTGCAACATTATATCCAAGAACATGAAAATCAGGCTCTGCCTGTCATTGCTTGAATCTCTATTTCATTTTCCCTGTGTAGAAACAGACTCTGTTGCTGCTTGCTCTTTTGTTTATACCTCATTATTGTGTTTTGGAAACTCAGAAAATCTTTGTAAACTTTTCTATTTGCATGACACTAGGGAGCAAGATAATGTCTGCTATATGCTCACATAAACATTTTTCTGTTACTTCCAATGGCCTAGGAATGCAGAAACTAGTAACT
Source organism: Gracilinanus agilis (assembly GCF_016433145.1). Classification (NCBI taxonomy): domain Eukaryota; kingdom Metazoa; phylum Chordata; class Mammalia; order Didelphimorphia; family Didelphidae; genus Gracilinanus; species Gracilinanus agilis. The sequence continues at coordinate 119,941,282 of NC_058130.1, read as the reverse complement.
ACATAAGCTGTCATTCACAGAATTTATTAGGAAAAGGCATCGTGAAAGCAGGAAAGAAGTCAGAAAAAGAAAGAAGCAATTTCTCTAACATATATAATTTGTTATAGAGTGAAATTAAGGGAATGATATTCATTTATAAATAGGGAACAAGAACCTGATAGTATATTAAATGTTCTAAACACTATCTGCCAAATAATAATAGGGATTACATTATTTGCAAAAATTGAAGGTACATACCCTAAAGATTTGCTTATTTATTTATTTTTATCTAGATCTATGCTTTGTTTGGGATAGGGGACTTTGATTGTGAAAATTTCTTCCGTATATGCTATTTTCCAATTTTCTTTAATTTATAGTCTTAGAGCATTAGATGAGGCAATGAAACCAGCTAGTAAGTAATTTACTGACAGGTACATTGTAAAGTGCTTTAAAAGGCTGAGAAGTCTTTGTTTGATCATCAGGATAATATGGAACCGCTAGAGTACTTTGAATAAGGGAGTGACCTAAAAAAGGAAAAATCACCTTGGAAGCTGCAGAAAGGATGGAATAGAGCGGGAAGAGATGAAGAAGGTAGACTAATCAGGATGTCATTGGGATAGTTAAAGGGAAAAATTGCTTGTGATTGAACTGGCTCATGACTGAACATTTTGGCCATGTTAGGAAAAGGAAGGTGACAGGCATGAAAGATAAATGTACAGATATAATCAACAAGGCTTGACAGCTAATTGGATATGTGGATAAGTGGAAGTGAGGAGTAGACAATGACTCGGCCTGTGTACTTGGGTATCTTGAAGGATGATGGTCCCCTTAGCAGTAATAGGGAAATTCAGAAGAAGGGGGAATTTGGAAGGAAAGATAATGTTCTATTTTGAATATATTGAGTTTGAGAAATGTTGAGTTTGATATGGTTATGGGACATCCCATTTAACATGCTTAATGGCAGTTGGTAATACATTAATGAAACTCAGGAGAGCAACTCATCCTAGATATATAGAAATGCAAGGATTTTGAATAGCAAAGAAAAATGAAGACTTGGAAGCTGATAAGATAACCAAGAGGAATAGAATGTACAAAAAGAAGAGAAAAAAATCCAAGACAAAAGCTCTAGTATAGATTCACAGTGATATAAGCAATGTAATATAGATGATGAACAAAGAACCAAAAAGGAATGTTTATCTAGGTAAAAGGCAAACTAAGAACAATGTGATGAAAATCAAGAAAGAAGAAAATGACCAAAAAAAAGGGATAGTCAGCAGTTGTCAAATGCTGCAAAGAAGTCACAAAAGGTAATAACTGAGAGAAAGCCATGAGATTTGTCAGTTAAGAATTATTGGTAACTTGAGAGAAAGCTAGTTAAATTGAAATATAAAGCCATAAAGTGAGAAATCAACTTTCAAAGGAATAAGAGACTATTTGAAGATATTAAAATATCAATGATACATGTAAAACCCAGCGGAATTGTGCATTGGTTACAAGGGGTGAGGATTTGGGGGAGAGGGAAAGAACATGAAACATGTAACTATGGGAAAATATTCAAAATTAAAATTAAAAAAAGAAGATATTAAAATACTAGGTGGAGGAGAGAGATCGGAGCCAATGGAGCACACAAAATAATCTCTGTCTGCTGGCAATCCTAAAGTGGTGAACCTCCTGGAAATCTGTGATCTTGAACAACAGAGGGGCCTTGAACTCAACTCACTGTATACCCAGGTGTTCTTTGCCTGTTTCTTGTTAGGTTACTGCATGGTAATGAAAAGTATTTTAGTTGGCTACTGAGCACACAAAAGATACTAAAAGATCAATTCTTTCCTGTTCCTATTAGCAACCAATTGAGGAAGAAATATGTTAATTTTTTAGCTAGAGAAATGTCTCCCCTCTCCTGATCACAATTTGCCTGTAACACACTGTGCTGCTGCTTCTTTCTTTATTGTGTCTTTATTTCCCTGGTTTTAGTTGAACTATTATCAGAGATGGACAAGCCAGTTTATGACATTCATGAGCTTCAAAAGATCAGAAAATAAATTGAAGATCCAGTCACTCCAGTCCATTGTACAGAAGCAATTTCATTTAAGTACACAGCCCTGAGGACCAACCTGCTTCATCCAAACTAACAGGGAATCAATATAACAGCGAAGAGACCTTGTCCTGCAAGGAAGAAAATAATGTATGTATCAGCGATGCTAGCATCAGAAGTAAACTTGGTAAGAAAAATGCTAGTAGTCACTACTTTAAGTATGATTCCACTCTCTTCAGGGATTAAGGTTGTGGACAGTGCTTTCAGATGTTTTGTTTCTTAGATTCTTGCTTTATTTTTCAGTAAATATATTTTTGAAAAAATAAATTACTTCTAAGGGTGGAAGCAAGATGGAGGAGTAGAGGACATAATCCTCTGGGCTCTCCCAACTTTCCTCTCTAAAGAAATTTAAAATAAATCTCTAATCAAAATTGTGAATGATAGAGACAATAAAAAGTTAGGCATTCTTCTAACCCAAGATAATTTAGGAGATGAAAAAGAAATATCTGTGAAACAGGAGTGGATGCTGAACTGAAGCCCATATGAATGAAACACTAGTAGTGGGACCAAGTGGTGGCAAGAAAAGCAGCAACAGATTAAGGGAGTCTCAAGGCTAAGATGGTGTAGGGATCTGGCAACTTGTCAAAAAGAGATTACAGAGGATCCCTGTGCTAGCAATGGACACAGGACCAGAATCTACTCAACAGTTTCATTGCCTATATCCATTTCTGGATCATAAGTCAAAGAAACAGAGAAGTATGCTTTCAGCCAAAAGGAAACAGACACCATGAGGGACAATATGGCTTTTATTTACAAAGATCAGGGATCCTGAATAATAGTATCATTTCCAGTTCTAAAGGAAATAGGACCACTGAGGAACAGTATTGATTGTAATCAGTCCCAAGGGATCAGGGAGCTTTATAGGTAAGGAACAAAGTACAACATTGAATAGTGAGTACACCTCTTCCCAAATGACACCACCTTGAAAGCACCAAAAAATTCCATACCCCCAAAACTAGCTCTGAAAATAGCAGTGAGAAAAGTTGCAAATCTTGAGATAGTGTCCCTTCCCAATCCCATCACTGTGAACAAAGTCCAATTTTAATGTAAAGTCCAAATAAAGAAATAGACTAGAAAAATGAGCAAAAACAAACAAACAAATAAACCTGACAATTAAAATCTACTATGGTGATAGGGAGGATCAAGATACAAAAGCATATGAAGACAATAAAGTCAAAACATCTACAAGCAAAGTCTCAAAGAAGAAAAATGTAAATTGGTCAAAAACCACACAAGAATTCCTAGAAGAATTAAAATCATTTTCAAAATCAAAAAAGAGTGGTGGAAGAAAAATTAGATAATTTAAGGGGAGCAAAGGAAGAAAATTATGAAAAAGGCAATTAATAGCTTGGGGAAAGATGCACAAAAATACTGAAGAAAATAACATCTTAAAAACACAGTTAGGCAAATGTAAAAAGAGGCACAAAAACCTACTGATAAAAACAGATTCTAAAAAAAAACAGAATTAGCTAAATGGAAAAAGAGATACAAAAATCCACTGTAAAAAAATAATTTCTTAAGAATGAGAACCGGACAAGTGAATGATAATTATTCCATGAGACATCTACAAACTATGAAACAAAGTCAAAAAAAGAAAAAAGAAAAGAAAATGTGAAATATCTCATTGGAAAAACAGCAGACTTGGAAAACAGATCAAAGAGAAATAATTTAAGAATTATCAGACTAATGGTTTTCAGTCATGAACAAAAAACCTAGACATTATATTTCAAGAAATTATCAAAGTAAAATATTCCAATATCCTAGAACCAGGGGGTAAAACAAAAATTGAAAGAATCTACCATAAGATCATGAAATGAAAACTCAGGAATATTATAACAAAATTCCAGATCTCCAAGATAAAAGAAAGTACTATAAGCAATCAAAAAGAATCCTTTCAAATATTGTGAAGTAAGTGTCAAGATTACATAAGATTCAGTAGCTACCAAGTTGAAAAAAAATAGTGGATGGCTTGGAATATGAAATTCTTGAAGATAAAAAAAAATTGAGAATATAGCCAAGAATAACTTTCCCAGAAAAACTGAATATAATCCTTCATATGAAAATGGAAATTTAATGAAACAAAGAACTTGGAGAAATTTCATATGAAAAGACAAAAATTTGACTTACAAATAGAAGTCTCAAAAAAGAGTATACAAAGTAAACATCAAAGAGATATCCTAATGAGCTCAATACAGTTAAAATGTTTTCTTTTCTCTGTGGAACATGATAAACAAAACTTCTAAAAGCTTTAGTATTATCAGGGTAGTTAGAAGGACACTATTAAGACAAATATGAAGGGAGTGAATGATTATTTGGGGATGATATTAAAAATGGTTGGTCAAGAAAGAGGAATTCTCTGGAAGGCAGGGAAGGTAGTGGATGAATAGGGAAAACTCTCACAAAAAAAAAAAAGCACAAAGAAGAGCTTTTATAGTACATGGGAAAATGAGAGAGCAGGAAATGTGTGAGCTTCACATATCTAAATCCGTTAATTTTGTTCTTATTTTTTTCTGTCTCAAGATATAATTTTTGGTAGCTTAGTATGGAATTGAATAGGTCAATTATTTTAGGCAGACTCATCATTTTTATTATATTAATTTAACCTACCCCTGAGCAATCAATGTTTTCCCAATTGTTTAGACTGACTCCGTTTGTATATAGAGTGTTTTATAATTATGCTCAGATAATTCCTAGATTTCTCTTGACAGGTAAAGCCCTGGGTATATTATATTGTCTACCGTTATTTTTAATGGGATTTCTGTTCCTATCTCTTGCTTTTGGACTTTGTTGGTAATACATAGAAATTCTGATGAAATATTTGGGTTTATTTTCTATCCTGAAATTTTGCTATAAACTTGTTCATTGTTTCAATACGTTTTTTGGTTGGTTCTCTAAGTACTTTATCATATTAACTCCAAAGAATGATAACTTTCTTTCCTTATTGCCAATTTTAATTTCTTCAATTCCCATTTTTTCCTCTTATTCCTATAGATAGCATTTCTAATATGATATTGAATAGTAGTGGTGACAATGGACATCCTTGAATTTGATAGAGTATTTTCCTCAGTTATTTTTCCAAAAACTTCATACAGTATTGGCATTAATTGTTCTTCAATGTTTGGTAGAATTCACTTGTGAATCCATCTGGTCCTGAGTATACTTTCTTAGAAAATTCATTGATGACTTGCCCAATTTCATTTTCAAAGATGGGAGGAAAATATTCTATTTTCTCTTCTGTTAATTTAAACAATATGTATCTGTATATATTTAAAATATCTATTTGCTTAGATAATAAAATTTATTGCCATAAAATTGTGTGAAATAATTCTTTAAAATTGCTTTAATTTCCTCTTCTTGTTTAAGAACTTGATATTTTCATTTTTGATACTGGTTAGTTGTTTTTCTCCTTTATTTTTTAATCAAGTTAACCAATGGTTGGTCTATTTTATTTTTTTTAATAAAACTAGCTCCTGTAAAAGTGAAAATTGGGGAAAGCCATCTAGAAGTGTATATATTTCTATAGACATGGGAAATGTATCAAAACTACATTATCAAAACCACATTTCCCGTGGTCCAGCTGTTTCCGTTTCTGGGTCTTTGGGGCATGGGGAGGTCTACGTCGACACAGAGAGGATTTTAAATCTCCTGGGTTAGGAGGGAGTGGTCTCTTTGGCGAGTAGGTGCTTCTGGAGGCGGCAGTTTTGAATGCTTACAAGCGCGTGGTCTAATGATTTTATCTATTAGCATGACTTTAATTAAAATACTAATTTATATATTTATGGCAGCCTTTATCATTTTTCATATTTATCACTCCTTGTCTTATTTATTAGTTCAATAGTTTTCTTACTTTCAATTTTATTTATCTCTCCTTTGATTTTGTGATATACATAAACTACTTAAAATATATATATACAAAAGCATTCCTACAAAATTCATTTTATGACACAAGTATGATTTTGATAAACCAGGGAGAATAAAAAAAGAGGAAGAAAACTATACATCAATTTTATTTAATAAATATTGATGCAAAATGAAAATAAATTACAAACAAGGAGGTTATGACAATATAACACAAGGATCATCCAAGTAGAATTTATACCAGGAATCCAGGACAAGTTCGATATTAGGAAAAACACAACCATAATTGACCAAATCAATAACAAAAACCAATAATAAACTCAATACATATAGAAATAACCTTCGAGAAAACATAACACCAATTATAAATAAAAATCACTAAAAAGCATAAGAATACATGGAGCCTTTTTGAAAATTCTAAGTACTATTAATCTAAAACCAAGAGCAAGCATTATTTGTAATGGGGATAAACTTGAAGTTTCCCCAATAAGATCAGCAATGAAGGATGTCCATTATCACCACTATTATTCAATATTGTCTCAGAAATGGTAGTTATATCAATAAGAACAAAATATTAAAGCAATAAAAAATAGGCAATAAGGAAACAAAACTATCTCTCTTTGCAAATTATATGATGACAAACTTATAAAACCATAGAGAATCAATTAAAATCTAGTTGAAAGAATTAGCAACTTCAGCAAAGTGTCAAGATATAAAATGAGCCCATCCAAATCATCAAGATTGCTATAATACTACCAAAAAAACCAGCAACAAGTGATAGAAAGACAAATTATATTTAAAATAATTACAGACAATATAAAATATTTATGATTCTACCTGACATGACAAAACTAGGGATTATAGGTACAAAATTACAAACCATTTTTCAAACAAATAAAAATAAATCTTAACAACTAGAGAAAATGACAATTCTGCCTAAATTAATTTACTTACTCCGAGCCATACCAATTAAACTAACAAATGATTATTTTATATAGAGAAAAAAATAACAAAATTTATCTGGAAGAGCAAAAGGTTAAGAATATCAAAGGGATTAATGAAAATAAAATAAGTTGGCCAAATAGTTTCAAATTTCAAACTTTATTACAAAATTAACCATCAAAGCAATCTGGTACTGGCTAAGAAATAAAGATGTTGATTGGTGGAATAACCTTGGCACACAGAATACATAGAAGTAATAATAACCAATTGTTTAATAAACCAAAAGATCCAAGCATTTGGGAAAAGAACTTAATATTTCACAAAAACTGCTGGGAAAATGGAAAGCAGTTTGAAAGAATCTAGGCATAGACCAATATCTCATAACACATGCCAAAATAAGGTATAAATGAATAAATGATTTATAATAATATCCTAAGTTAATTAAAGGAGTATGGGAAAAATGTATTATCCTGCAATACATATTCCCATGTTACTCACGTTATAAAGAAGGCATATATTGCTAATACAATCAAAAAAGATTCATGAAGAAGATAAAGAAAAATTAGTATGCTTCAATCTTCATTCAGCCTCCATCGTTTCCTTCTATGGCAATGGATATCCTTTTTTATCATGAGACCTTTGGATTTGTCCTGAATCCCACATCGCTGTGTCCAGGGTTCTCCTGGCTCTTCTCTGTTCACTTTGTACCAAGTCTGTCCACTTTTTTAATATGATCCTCCTGTTCATCATTTATAATGGAACAATAGAATTCCATTAAAATCGCATGCCACAATTTGTTCAGCTATTCCCTAATTAGTGGACTTCCTTTCAGTTTCCCACTCTTAGCTACCACAAAAAGAGATGCTATAAATATTTTTGTAAAGTTAAGTCTTTTCCACTGATTTTTTTTTATTTCTGTGGGATATGGACCTTAGATCATAAGCTTTTTGAGGGCAGGGACAGACTTTTGTTTCTTTTTGTATCCCCAGCACTTAGCACAGACCCTGAAATACAGTATGAACTTAACAAATGTTGATTAATTGAATATTAGTGAAAAGCTGATAATTGTGGGGGCAACATGCTGGAGGAAGAAATGGGGGGTGGGGTATAAGATAAAGGGCAAGAAGAAATGCCTCTCCATTAGAGACCAATATAAAGCAGAAAATATATTATAATATTAAGATATTCTGAAATATAGGTATAAAAGCAGGCGATCACATTAAAATAAATATGATAGCCTCAGTTTTAAGCACGAGGGAATGGGTTTCTTATTTCTCATGCATTATAGATTTTACGTTCCTACAATGAATCTCTACTTAATTCAAATGCATCAAGAATTAATCCTTACACTGAGAATCCTCCATCCTACCACACAGATCACAATCTACTTGCCTCAACCCCATTAACAGAACAGTCTGATTTTCTTTGGCTAACAAAATTTAATATCTGAAAGTGAGCTTTCCAATGAGTAGTGATTCTTCCACACTTAACCCAGTGCTAAGCAAGAAGCATTCATTCTATTGTCAGGCTTAAAACTAAAATCTTTTTGATTTGATAAGAACTACCCAATCTTTTGCTCTATTGACATAGTTTTCAATAAACCAAGATCACTTTTCTGCCATAACAAAACATGATTTGGCCTTTAGTAGAACATAGATTGCTGTACTCATTTATAAGAGAATTACTCCCCGAATTCTCTAAAATTGTCACACATGCACTATAAATATTTATTTTAAAAGGACGTGCCACCCCATCCCCAGGACTGTAATATTGACTCCATTGGATATATGATCTCATTTCTGTGGTAGTTAACTTCAGGTACACAGTCCTTGTGCATACTTAGTGACTTCTGTCCATGTCTTCCCATAAAACTGCCACAGTTCTAATGACTGTTTGGGGGACTTCCTTTGGATTATTTTGACATTATCCAGATGCTAATAGAGTGCAAGTATTATTATCCAAAGGCTTATTTCACTCTCTGTATGTGATTGGATAATTTTTTTTCTGTTCAGTCTGTTGATAAAATATAAACTTTATAAACTTTATAGAATTACTGTTGCATATTTTCTTAACTGTATTGCCTTTTTCAACCCATGAAATAAAGTATATATAAAACATAGCAGCTGACTGGTGCAGAGGATAATGTGTTGGACCTGAATGAAGTCAGGGAGCCCTGGGTACAAATTTACTATACCCTACGGTTTTATCTTGAGCTCTTTTCCTACATCTCTTCTCCCTTTCTAAACACTATTCTCAAAAATAAGAATTGAAAAGAAAAAAACATAATCTTAGCCTGAGATTCTTTCCTGACTATTATTAGTTTATGGATATTGGCTAAAATCAAATATTTCTAACCCTCACCACAACTGTAAATATAACCCAAACCCAACCCCTAACCTTTACAGATCTACATTTTAGTCACTATACTATAGCAAAAGATCAGATGGTTCAGTTTATCCTGAAGCAATGACCCCAAAACAGAGATGATGTGCCCAGCAGCCACTAGAATGACATTTGGTTAAGAAAATCAGGGATAGGAGAGCAAAATGCTTAACAAAGATACCAAAAACCAGCATCTGGTGCTAGTAGAGACGAACTGTGTGCATAACACTCATCAGGAGGCCAATAACAGTACACACATAGCAAGGCAAGCAGAGCGCAAGTAACCATGACCACAAAGAGCAGCCTGAGAATGGACAGCCTTTGCTTTGAGTTACTCTGAACTTCTCTGCTGGATGACTTCTCAAAAAATAAATAAATGAACAAGCAATACATTAATACATACATACGTGGTGGCTCCTAAGCTATCAATTTAAGTATAGATGAAGCCAAAGAGAAACTGTGGATTTAAGGTAGAAATTTGGGGATACATTATGTTTCTAGTTATATTTCAGGTATTAATTTTGCTCTTAGAATACTTGTTTTGATATTCAAATATTCTGGGCCTGCGATGGCAAACCTATATAGCATGTGTGTCAAAGATGGCACTCATAGATCTCTCAGTGGGCATGTATGCCAAGGATCTAGTATCTCAAGGATCCAGTGCACCCATCCCTGCAGCACAGAGTTCTCCAGAGTTCCTAATTAGAAAATCTGAGTCCCCTTCTTCCCAGCAGGAGTTAGTAAGTAAGCAGCTCTCTTCAAGATAGCATCACTTGCAGGACAAGATTGCCTCACCCCAGTCAGAGTACAATGAACTCTTAATTACCTTTATCCTAAGTGAGACAGAAACAATTTATTCCTTACTATCAGAGCAACCAGTGTCTTTACTATACAAAGTATTTTGGGGACTTGGGGATGTGTCTTTTGAGTTTGTACTTTAAAGATGTTCAAAACAGGAGTCTAGTGATTTAGGAATAAGATTTATGAACCCAAGATTAGGCTAATAGCCTCTTCAGTTCCCTTCCCCTGTTTCTTTCACAAACTTGGGCTGCTTTAATTTTCATTCTTCTTTTCCTCATCTCTTATTAACCCAGCCTGTTCCATTTGCATTCAAATAGGTGCCTGCCTGAGGGAGAACAGGTAGCCTAGAAGCTCCAGAAAACACAAAAGTGGCTTGTCAGTCTTCCAATCAGCCCTGCATCCTAATTAAAATCTAAATTCAAACCTTGACCATTTGCTAAAAAGGTTAATTTGGAGGATACCTTCTTCAGGAAGACTGGAAAGTGATGGGGTGAATTGTCAGGATGATGTCATTTAACTTGAGGTTTATAGCTTCCTATAAATAAGGAATTTTCCTATAAGCTGAGACATTTTTGCTTTTTTTTCTAGTTTGAGGGGATCATAGCTCACTTAACTAGAGTAGAGCAGAGTGCCAACATCCCCCACCTCTCCCTCACCCTCTCCCCAAGCCTGACTACATCACCTGCCTCCTTGCCCAACAGTCCAATGAGAGAGCTTCCTCCCTTCCCTGGGTGGAGTAAGGTAAGGAGGGTACTCAGTTGAGGGAGGGCCACAGAATTGTAGGGTGGAGGGGACTGACAGTCCATCTCTAAAAGGTTCTCCATCACTGTTCAAGGCTCATCTTCTTAGTTTTAATTAAGTTCTATTCAATGAAATCGCATGCTTACCCATGTTAACTATAACTCAATTCATCCAGTTCCTCTTCCTTCCAGCTACTTCTTTTTTTTTTTTTAAATCCTTAACTTCTGTGTATTGGCTCCTTGGTAGAAGAGTGATAAGGGTGGGCAACGGGGGTCAAGTGACTTGCCCAGGGTCACACAGCTAGGAAGTCTGAGGCCAGATTTGAACCTAGGACCTCCCATCTCTAGGTCTGACTCTCAATCCACTAAGCTACCCAGCTGCCCCTCCAGTTACTTCTTATACAATAAATAAAACCTTTTTTAAGCACTTACTATGTGCCAAGTCCTGTACTAAAATTGTGAAATTAAAAAAAAAAAGCATAAAAAAGACAGCCACTGTCTTCATGAAGCTTACATTCTAATGGGGGGGTGGGAGGTGGAGTGAATAATACATGAACAAGAAGTACAGTCAGTAGAAGGATGATATATGGCTTACCTGTATTTCCATTCAGTTTTCAAAAAGAACCAGAAGAGGACCCAGGGGTATATGAGACCATCACTAACACGAACTTCCATAATTAAGTTCTCTACATACACACACACACAAATCTACTACATTCTTGAATATTTTTGCCAAGAGATTCCATTTCCTTTCTTTAGCTGAAACTGGCTTTCATTAAAGATATCAGCTTCCTTGCAAATACTTTCTTTTCTTACCATAGTTATTTTTTATTTTATTATTCTCCTATTTCAGAAGACCAAGAGAAAAAGTGTTTCTCCCTACTTCTGATGTTTGATGATCATTGTTTTCCTGCTATGATCTCTCAGTATTTTTTTTACCCTTTTACAGTTTTGACAATTTATATCATTTTCTCCTTTTACATTTTGCTCTCACCTACTATATGCCACATTACATACTAAATTCCAAATTGTCTCAGTGGCCAACACCTTGTTCTTGATCCACTTTTCATCTTCTTGTGTCCTCATCATAGGACTTCAATATTCAGATTGAAGAAACTTCTTGACTCCTTGGCTATATAATTTCTTAACATCCTTCTCCAACTTACAATGTTTTAGGCAGAGAATGATAAGTTCATAACTGATATAACATACCTCATAGATCCTGAACTCTGAAATTGCACAAAAACTACAATTCCTATTTCTATTCTTACTCTCTTAAACACGTGCACTTCCTAACCCTCCCCATAATGTTCTCTAACCTGATCTTTTGTCCCTATTTCCACAGTTAAATTCTAGTGATCTGGCTTCGTTATATATCCAAGATTAAACAATATAATTATTATCTATCACTCCAGTATTATATGCACCACTCCTAAACTTTAAATCCTCAACCTCCCACTTGATTATTTTATTTAACTGCTACAGAGAATATTGCTGTAAAGTAGAAAAGTATATAATCACAATGATTTTAACTACCCTAAGTTAATCACACTTAACCTAAAATGGACACTGCTACTATTGAGAAAAATTAATACTATGTTGTTATTATTATTTTTTTAAACCCTTAACTAGTGTCTTAGAGTCAATGATAAGTATTTGTTCAAAGGCAGAAGAGTGGCAAAGGCTATGTGATTGGGTTTGACTTGTCTAGAGTTACAGGGTCACACTGTCTGAGAACAGATTTGAACCCAGGTAGGTCAACTCCAACCCTGGCTCTCTATCCATTAAGTCACCTGCCTGCCCCTTAGTATATTATTGTTTATTGAATATATTAAAAAAACACAGCAAATCTTCCTAACTTTTTTCTTTTTCTTTTCTAGATGTTTCTTAATAGAATTTATTTACAAATGTCTTAGTACCTCCCTTCCCTCTCTGTATCATAGAAGGAATCATCCAGAGATATATATCTAAACATAATGTCTTTCATGTTTTTAATTTTCAGTTAATTCTCTGGAGGTGAAATTTAAAAGTTATTTTTCAGGTATTAAATCTATAGCTGTGTGTAATGTTTTCTTGGTTCTACTCAATTCACTGCTCATTATCCCATATAGTTCTTTCTAATTTTTTTAATTAGCCTGCTCATCATTTCTTATGGCAGAATAATATTCCACCACATCATACACCACAATTTGTTTAGCATTTTCCCAATTGATGGGCTTCCCCTCAGTTTCCAATTCTTTGTCACCACAAATAGATCTGTTATAAATAATTTGGAACATATAGGTTCTTTTTCTCCTGATCTCCTTGAGCAGTGATAGCAAACCAATGGCATGGGTGACAAAGATGGCAGGCAGAGTGCTCTCTGTGGGCATGCAGCCAACATCACCCACCCACAAGTTTGTTACTAGAAAGGCAGAAGGACTCAGGTGGAGCTGCTCCCTTCCTCCTCTCCACACATACCTGATGACATTTTTTCACATCACTCACCTCTCTTCCCAGCAGCCCAAAGAGGGCACTTCCTCCCTCCCCTGTCTGGGGTAAGCAGAGGGGCGAGGCACACCCAGCACTCAGTTGTGGGGCCAGGCATAGCACCTGTTCTCTAAAAGGTTTGCCATTACTGTCCTTGGGAAATAGACCCAATAATGGTATTATTGGGTATAAAGTCATAGAGTTTTATAACTCTCTGGGTATAATTCCTTTTCCATTTTCTTTAAGTGCCCAAATCATTCTTCTTTGATAACCAGTTCTTAAAGTCTTATTTTACTTTTAATGTGGTCTATCTTTTTGGAACTTCCTTTATTCCTTCTATTCCACCAAATTTCTCAGTATCATCCATTAGTCATGATGAATATGCCTTCCTTTAGTAAAGTTCTTTATAGAAGTCTTAACTAACTTGCCATTGACCTCTTTTCTTAACCATGTGCAATATCACTTTTACTCCTTATCATTTTTTGAAGCAACTATATCTTTTTTAAAAAATGTTTACACTTACTTTTCACTTTGGAATCAATACTGTGTATTGGTTCCAGTGAGGAAAAGAGGTAAGAGCTAGGCAATGGGGGTTAAGTGACTTGCCTAGGGTCATACAAAAAGGAAGTTTCAGTGGTCATATTTGAACCAAGGACTTCTCATCTCTTTCTGGATCTCAATCCAGAGCCACCTAGCTATCCCTAGAATGCCTCTTTAAACATTACTAATGTCCTCATAACTGTCACAACTCACATTTTCACCCTTCTGAATCTATAGCATTTAAAATATTAATTATATTTTATTTTCTCTCTAATTGCTCCACCTTGATTTTATCTATGACTTTTCCTTCTTGCTCAAGTCACCTATATAATCAGTTAGGAAGTCCTGCCAGGTCTACTTCTGTAACATCTCTTTTACCTCTGCCTTTTTCTCTACTCCTGCTGATACCACTGAAGTAGAGGTCATCATTATTATCTAAGTAGAATATTTCAAAATCTTACCTATTCTTTTGTTCCTCCCAACAATCCTGAATGCTAATGCCAAACTAATCTTCCTTATGTACAGAGATTGTCATGCTGTGCCCTTGGTGAAAACCTGTGGATGATTCAGTATGTCTCAACAAATAAAATATAAACTCCTATACCTGGCATTCAAAGTCTCCCCAAATGTACTATTATCAATAAAGCTCTCTGCACTTATTTCCTAATATGACTATCCAAATATTCTATACTCTACTTCAAAAGAATAATTTTCTCTCTGTATATATATATCCATCATTTTCCTATTTATCCGTTTTGGTTATATTAGTCCATATATGTAGGAGAACTTTGGCGAAGATATGGCATGTGTGCAGAGCTGGCACTTGGATTACTGATCCATTCCTCCCAGCACCCAAGAACATTTTTGCATGTCCAACCCTTCTGTCCAGCCACCCAAAACAAGTACTTCCTCCCTAAGCTCTTTCAGGTGATGCAGGGGCTCACAGATAGCCTGAATTTGCCCTATGGGCACTCAAACTCAAAAAATACCAATACTGGGGGGAAAGGAAGGAAAGTTGATTTTCACTTATTTCTAGCTGTCAAAATCCAACTTAAATACTCCTTTCTCCATGAAGCTCTTCTTAGCCTCCTCAGCCATTTACAAGTTATCCTCCTTAAATTATCCCATAGTATTTGATTAGCAGTTCTTCAATGCTTTCATTATATATTGGGTTTTAGCTTCTTTTTTTAAGTTTGTGCTATGTATTCCTCATACTCTACAAGCTCCATGAAAAGATGAATTGTGTTGTAATAACTTTGTAGCTTGGCAAGAACACCCAGCACAGGCTTCACCACAAGGAAGGGGCTTCATTGATTTATTTTGCTTTATAAATGTTTGCTGAATACAATTCATAAAATAGATCAATTTAAATTGATGTTGAAAGGGATTAGAGAATATGGACTCTTAATGCATAGTTTTAAATGGCAAGTGAAGGGAAAATTGTTTTTTCCCTCCCTTTTAATAGGGTATTTGTAAGGAAATATAGCATTCTTTAGGAAGCTCTAAAGGACAGAATATATGATTTCTACTTAAACTACTCTAAAATCAGTGATCTATGTGAGTACAAAATGTATTGTGTGGATTCAGTAAATACAAATAGCTAAGAATAAGTGATATGAACTAGCTAGTTCTGAAACTGTCAAATAAAGTTGTTAGTCTCATGGATTTTAGAAACTTTTTTTTTTGCTTTCTTACCAAAAACTGGTTGGTATGCTCTTAAACTGTGCATTCAGAAAAATAATTGAATGGGTGGGATTCTAGCATTACCTAACTCTAAATTGAAGATATAATTGGCATTTGTTTTCAAGACTTCCAGTCATTCTTAAAATTGACAAATAGTTGTAATAGGAGACTTTAACAAATATTTGCTTTGAATAAGTTTTTGCCCCTAAATAATAGAATTGTTTTTATGTCAAAAAACAATAGTTTCATTACTAGAACCTCTTTGAAACTATTACATTATGACAATAAAAGTATAAATGATTATCACTTTTATCCATAACCCAACACCTATCCCAATAACTTTTTCCCTTTTCTGACATTCTATAACTAAATATAAATTATATGATAAACACTTTATTTTCCGCACATTAGAAATCACTAAATGAATGATTAAGAAAAAAATGAATATGTCATTACTTCTATCCTTGAACTGTAAAAAATTTGCCCAGACTTGCACTTCATGGGCCATTAACTTCTCAGTAAATCTCCATTTTGTTGTGCCATCTGTACCAAGATCAAAATAGTTTTATAAATCTTTGCCAATTTCAAGATGCACTTTACATATTTTAAATGGTTTATGTGTATATTTTTACAGGTAGCTTTCACACATATATAGATACTCAAAAGAGAAATTGCATATGGTAGTGAATAAAAATGAATTTCCAGCCTACTTAAAATGGAAATAGATTAGTAGAAAGTTTAACTGGGATAATTGTAAAATGAAAATATTATTTTGCCTGAAGCATATAAGAAATCATTTAATAAAAGAACTTTTAAAAAAACACCATAGAAAACATTCTATTACCTAGCCCTGAATTACAAAAAAAAAAATGTACAGAATTGTACTTCATGAACCATTAACCACTCAGCAAAAGGAAGGGAAAAAAAAGGATTCTAAACAGTCTGACCACATTATATTTTTAAAATTCTATTTTTTTCTTTTAGTTTTAAAGTACTTTTCTACTTAAACTGCTACTAGTGCTTAAGCATGTTAGTTGCCTGGGAAACAAAAGAAGATTTTGCTACAATAAGAGGAATTCATTTAATGACCACATTCTCTCCATAAGCCATTTTCATCATTTCTGTATTTCAGAAGTCTTCAACAGAACACTTGACTACAGCCAACTGGGTTGTTACCTTATCAAACTTTCATTATAATGAAATGGGCCAAACAGGCTTTCAGAGAGTTTAAACACAGAGGAAAAATCTTTCCAGCAACATCAGTACTGTCATTTTCTTGAGTTTTTACAGAAGTCTGTGAGACTTAGTGTCTATTTTCAATTCTTTAATCCACTCCTATCTGAGTAGCACAAGGTTAGAAACACTACCACAGAGGAAGGATCACGTTGTCCATGCTTTGGAATTACATTAACTCTTTTATGGACCTGATGTTATTTAACACATTGGAAGAAGTCTCCTCAACTGATTTTTGAAGGATTACCTTGATTCTGTCTCAACACTAGTAGCTTTCAATCTCCCTCTAGTCATAGCTCCAAGGGATGTTGACTTTCTTGGATAGTTTATGATACAGACTTTTTTTTAAAAATGGTTTTATTCTCCATTCTTTCCAAATGCATGAGATGAGATATGCTCTAAGCCCAACTTAACTATCTCTTTAAAAAAATGAAATACCATCCATTTCATTCATTCCCTTCTTATACATTATTTCCTATGCAAACCTAGGTCAGATCCACCTCCTGACTCAAAATGACTTTAGTTGCATTTCAATTGAATAACCTTTATTAAATGCTTCCTATATATGCTACATTTTGTTCAATCCTGGGGAATACCGAGCCAAAATAAATTCAAGTCCCTGCCTTTGGGGAGGTTACATTCTGAGAGGATACACATTGTACACAGATATACAGGTAAATAGAGGATAGCTTGAGGAAGGAGCTGGGGCAATAGGGGTAAGCAGAATTCCCGTGAATGATGATGCTTCACTTGAATCTTGAGTAAGCCAATTACTCTTAAAAGTATTGATGAGGAGAGTACACTGCAAGAATTTATGTGGCCTATGCAGTTACCAAATTCATGGCAGAGATAGAAGGTTAATTTGTCTGGAATATAGGTTGCTTGGAGATAAGTTGCAAAATGGTGAGCTAGCCAACGAGAACCCAGACTTTAGATTATATGCAGATTTGTCCTTTCTGCCGGGTTTTAGAACATGCACAATATCTCTTTGCTTGTTGCCAATCCATCTCCTGGAACTTCAGAAACCAGTTTCTGGCCAAGAGAGACCAAGAAGCTAGAAATATATGATGATTAAAATAAAATCTGATTGGCCAGAGGCAGAGAGAATTATGACTCATTGGCACAGAGCTATAACTCAGTGTTCATACAAAAGGTATTATCTTTTCTTACGTTCTTCTCTAGTGTCTTTCATTAGGCTTTCATTTCATCCGTCTGAATTCCCAATTCAGCAACTATGTGACCCTGCATGTATGGTTATTGTTTCTTTTTGTATTTTCTCCTTCGTATTCTAGATGAATGGGTATTTAGAGATGTAAAAGAACATCATCATCAAGAGTCACCAGACTCCTTTTGACTCTAAATGTTCTCTAAATATTTAGATCAACACCTTTGTGTGTCAATTCTGGGCTCTGGTAGGTTTATGAGAGTTTAACTCCAGCCTCAATTTTGGGGAGATATTTTTTGCCTTTTTATCTTTGTTATACTTTCTTAGTTAGTGAAACTTGTTTTTTTGACATAAAAAATAATTCTATTATTTAGGGGCAAAAACTTATTCAAAGCAAATATTTGTCAAAGTCTCCTATTACAACTATTTGTCAATTTTAAGAATGACTGGAAGTCTTGAAAACAAATGCCAATTATATCTTCAATTTAGAGTTAGGTAATGCTTGAATCCCACCCATTCGATTAATATCTCTTTGTTAGATTTAGTTGGGGGCAGCTACATGGCTCAGTGGATTGAAAGCCCAGGCCTAGAGAGGGGAGGCCATAGATTCAAATCTATCCTCAAATATTTCTTAGCTTTGTGACCCTGGGCAAGTTATTTGATACTCATTGCCTATCACTTACCTTTCTTCTGCCTTGGAACCAACACCCAATACTGATTCTAAGACAGAAAGCAAGAGTATTTTTTAATTAAATTAAATTAAATCTAATGACATGACCAATGTTGGGAGAAACATACTGCATCTGGGGGTTCATAAGCAATACTATTAGAAAATGTAGCCTCTCATTGGATAATATTATCATTGGATAATTGAACCCTGAGAATGGCAGTAGTTAATTACTCTCTAGGAATCTTGCCTGTCAATGCAAGTAGGTGGCAGAGTGAGCCCAGAGAGTGTAAGAATCATTTTAAATTAGTGTGGAAAGGTCATACTAGGGGACATGTCAAGAGCCTTTTTATTCCCATAATGCTTATAGTCAATAAAACCTTGCTCATTGGTGGAAAAATGTCTCTGACCTGCATTTTGATAAGATATAAACCTACTGAGTGATGATGCCACTTAATGGGCTCTCTGATTGGGTAGGATGTGAAGTTTTAAAAAGGCAATTTGAGTCCCACAGGGTGGTAACAGCCAGGCTAGCACAGAGACAACAGCAGGAGTAACAGAGACATGAAGAAACAGCAGCTGCACCCATACTATTCTTATGGCTGACACAGATGAAAATGGTAGAGGTGGTGGCAGCAGAGAGATATTTTAGAGAGATATAATGAGTGTGGATCTGACCCTGGTGTTAGGAGTCTCCAGGTTCTTTAAGTCAACACTCTAAAATACTTCAGAGATTTGCAAAGGTTACATCATTGGTTTGGGGGGCTCGGACTATAGTATTTGAGACATATTGTAATAAGTTTCAGATGTCAGTCTGATTTTTTTATCTTATGATCCATAGGAAGTTTCTGACATTTTATTAAATGAGGATGAAATTCCTCTATAAAACTGGAGTTCCTAGTTAATCAGTGCATGCTACTTACTTATATGATATACATAGTTCAGTTTTTCCTTGGATATACTTAAAATTAAACTCCACTGCAAATATAATTCTCAAACAACTCCTGTAAATGTTTTATCTTTTGATTTCAATATATTTCTAACGAAAATGAAAACAAAGCTACTGATACAACAATCACAATGTAATATTTACCTAAAGATTAGAACTCTTAAAACAATCAGACTAAAAACAGTCTTTCTCTCTTCTCATTGACACCACGTTAGAACTGGCTTTTATCAGCTATTAGCCTGTAATTTTCTTAATAGTTTATTAACTGATTTTCTTGCCTCCATTTTTTTACTCTTCTAGTATCTCCTTCACTTTAGCAATGCATTTGAATTATAAATATCACTCCAAAGGGAGCCATATAATAGCTCTTTCTTATGATTTGGGCTCATATAATTACAAAAGAAAACTTTCATGTAATTGTGCAAAATTGTTCATTGTATAAAATTAATTGAGGGTTAGATCCTGTAGTTTTTATATATGCAAAAGCTAAGAATTTCACTGCATATTGTGATCATCAGATTTTTAATTTATTGCTTTATGTTGCCAATCATAATCAAAGGTTTACAAATAATAAAATGCATTTAAATGCTATTGGTAGAAATTACAAAAGATTCTCATAGTATATCAATTATTTCCTTGGAATGTGCTGGGTTCATTGGAAGCTATGTGTGATCTGCTAATTCACTAGAAGATTATTTTGCTATGGCCTTATGAATCATTTCCAGAATTCATCAGGTCTACAGAAAGCTATTCAACATATAAATTTGCATTGGCCCAGACCACCTATGCTATTTCTGGAAGTCTTCTTTAGTTAGTCATATCAATTTTTAATTTTTTTGTCATGAGGCAAAGGAAACATGGAAATCTGCTTGCAATAAATGTACTTGGGTCATTTCTTAACCCAGAACATGTTTTTTACATTTAATTAGTTTTATTGGCTAGTTTGAGGAATATCTTCTGAACAACTAATAGAATTAGCCATGTGTTGAATCTGACTAGATCATTAAGACAGCTAACACAAACAAATCAACCATTTTTTAATTTGGTGTTTCTCTTCACACAGATGTGCTTTTATAGTCCCATCACATAAAACCTATCTAGGAAAGCAAAAATTTAAAGGGGATAGAAAAGAAATATGCCAAAATTATATTTGATGCATAATGCCTAATTTTCTCTCTGCTTACCACCTAATTGACCTACTGATATTTTTCTAAGGCTGAACATGTGGCAGTTTTCTTGATATGCTGGTTTGAAGAAACTGCTTTAGAATATACACATTGCAAATTTCATCCTAAGGTTCCAAGAAACCAAAAAGAGGGGAGTAATTTTAAATACACCAACATTATAATCCTTTAAACAAATATTTATTTAGCAACTACTATGTGCCTATTGCCCCCCTTTTTTCCCTCCCCTCTGCACTCAGACTGAATGCTGCCCCACCCCTTACCCTAGGCAGGGGAAAGAGAAAGAGAGGAGAGTGGCCTGAGTGCTCTACTCAGGGAAGAGAGTAAGGGCTTCCATTGGGCTGGTGGGCAGAAGGGCAGGGATGCAGGGTACAGAGGGAGAAGGAAGCAGCTCCACCTGAGTCCCTCTGCCTTTCTAGTAACTAACTCTGGTGGCTGATGTCACATATAACCACGGAGAGGTCTCTGAGTGCCATCTTTGGCAAATGTGCCATAAGTTTGCCATCATCAGCTTAATACATAAACAAGATTTGGGGGAAAGTGATTTCAAAGACTCCAGGTTAAGAAGAGATAGGCTTTTGTGGACTAAAATTCTACAGGGCACTTAGGAGGGAGGGAAAACCCTCAAAAAGAACTATTAAAGACATGAAATAAAAGCAATTCAGTGAGGAATAAAAGGGGAAACTTTATAATTAGGACATAATGCATACACAGATAATTCATAAGCAAATTTAGAATTTTTTTAAAGATATCTGCCGAAAAGAGAAGCAAAGGCATCAGATCCATAATGAATACTGTAAATACTACTATCAGTGATGCAGAAGCTCATATTGAGCTAGAGCTGGTAAATACAGAAGCAACTAGGATTTTTGCACATGGGGTAAATGCTAAAAACAAGCAAGTGGAATGAAAGGTGTTCTCAGCATGGAGGAAGCACTAAAATGTTGGGCAAATGTTGGGACTCATAGCCAAAAGAGTGTCATAAAGCCATTACTGGAAGGTTGCCCCTCCAGTTGAACTGATAGCTGTGTTAGCTCCCAATTTATCTATCTATCTATCTATCTATCTATCTATCTATCTATCTATCTAGATATATCTATCTATCTATAGTTATATATCTATATATAGATCTATATATAAAATATGTATATTTGAAATCTAGATGTTGATTAGTTATTATGTTAATTGTTGTTGTATACTTTTCATTAAACCTATTTTTAAATAATATTTTAATTGTGGTTACAATAATAAACTTTGAAAGTACTCTTTAAAAAGATGACTCACTGTCAGGAAGCTAGGTACAGTGAATAAATATGGGATCTGGAATCAGTAAGAAGATACCAAATTCTATCTCAGACACTTACTAACCTTGTGACCCCTGGAAAAGTTGGTCAGTCACTGTCTAGCTTCAGTTTACTCATCTATGAAATGGGATAATAAAAATTCCTCTCTCTCACAGTTAGTATGAAGATAAAGTTAGATAATATGTGCAAAGCACTTTGAAAATCATATAGTTTTAGTAAATGCTAATTATTGTTATTATTATTGTTGTGATTGTGGTGGCCACGTTTTTTTTCTCTCTTAATAACTAGTATTTAGGAGGAATGGGGTAGAGTTGCAACTCTTGCAGCAAAAAGTTAGATTCTTTGTGAGAGGATTGTTTGAAATACACATAAAACATTCAAAGAAGAAAAAAGAAGGGAAAAGAAAGAACGACAATATTGATGACTACTACAACCTGTATTTATGCTTTAAAATTTGCAAAGCACTTTAAAAATGTTATCTCCTTTGATCCTCATAATAACCCAGGGAAGTAAATACTATTATTATCCCAGAAGCAGATGAGGATGCTGACACAGACAGCGGTTATGTGACTACCTAGGGTTACATAGCTAGTGAATATAAAACTGGATTTGTACTCAAGTCTTTCTGACTCCAGGTCCACCATTGTATTATCTGAACCATAAATCTTTCTCTCTGATGCTAAAGTTGAATGAATCTTCAGGATGCCCTGCTCCAATTTCATTTTACAGAGGAAGAAACTAGGACTTAGAGATGAAAAGTGATTTGCCTAAAGTTTAAAAAAAAAGGGCTTCTATAATACTGGGAATGAGACTAATCTGAAATAGAGTAAAATGTCTCTGAAAAGGAACTTAAAGAATATGTTTCCCCAAATTCCTCAATTAAAAAAAAGTGAATTCAGATTTAGTATCAATGTAGGGAACAGAAGTCCTTTCTCTGGATGCTCAGGCCAATAGCCTTTCAGTCAATGTGCTGAAAATCAAGCTTCTTTAGGGGTCATGAAGAGTCATGGGGCCACCCGCACTTCAAGCCCAAAGAAACCTGAGGATAAGCAACTAAGAAAGGAGAGGGTCACTTTATTGCATTTAGGTGATTGATGGAATCAAGTTTACCATCTTCCTTGGAAAGCAAAGCTCCCAGAATCTCCCCCCTCCACCTCTTCTGGCAGCCCTCTTTAATTGGATCATGTTTTGAGGTAGTAGAGAACTTGGCCTAGGAAAGGAGGCACTGCTGGTTCCTGAAGGGGCCTGGATCTCAGAGGGGTCTTTGTACTCTGCTCACAGGTCAGTTCAGGACACTTTGCATTAGGTCTTCTTGCCAACCTCTTATCTATAGAAAAGTCTGGGAAACTAAGGTGACAAAATACACATTTTAGGCAAAGAAAAGGCCTCCATACCAAGGAGAAAAGTCATCTACCATGAAGTACAGCCATCCAGCAGGGCCAGAGAGTCTGTCTCCCTTTCCCTAACTAATCTATAACTAATCCCTAAATAATCTCTAGGTCTATTATGATCAAGGGAAAAAGGAACCCTTCACAGTTAACCATTGGTTCAACTGAGCTTTCTCCTCAGGTGATAAAATACCCAACTTTACAGCCAGGATGATGCTATTGCAACTGAGGTTCTGTGTTTTCTAAGTAATAAGATAGGCTACTTGAGCTATAAATGGGTTTCCCTTCCTATCCCCAGTAGACTGTGGCCCAGTGCCTTCCATCCCCCTCCAGTAAAGACTATGTGACCTTCATGAACCCCAAAATTATTGTTTGGCTAGCAAGAAAATCTAAAGACAACAAAACTAATTTTGTTTGCTTGTTTGAGCTTTATTAGAGAAAATATGTTAATTAATGAATGGAACTTCATTAGATATGACTATAACAATAACAATTGACTCTGACAAAGTAGGAAAACCAGAAAGGTATGACAGAAAGCGCTGGCTCTGGGCACATTTGCATCTCTGAGACTTCCAATGGCATGTCACTAGAGACAAAGGGAAGCCACTAGAAATGGTTGAGTAAGGGAGTCATATAGTCCCATCTGAGTTTAAGGAAAATTATTTTGCCAGAAGTGTGTCGGATGGACTGAAATAGGGATATACTTGAGGCTGTGAAACCAATTCATAGCTTGTGTTAATCATTGAGGCAAGAGGAGATGAGATGAGGGTCTACACTTAGGTAGTAGCTATATGACTAGAGAGATGAATGAGATGTGGAGAGAGATGTTCAGAAGTAAAAAAAATGTAAGATTTATTGCCAAATTCCAGGCCTGGATTATTCCTACAATCATCTTCTTTTGCTCCTACTCAAGTGATCCTGACTATAACTCCAAATTTATGCTAGTTAATCTCAACTGGGTCCTGACTACAACAAAGCATTCCTGTTGTTCTTAACTGAATGATTCCCTGATCAACTCACCACAGCAGATGTTTCAAATTTCATCCTACACACACACAATTGCTGAGAGCCTACTCTTCTCCCTTCCCTTTCATTTCACATACCTGATTTCATTCAGATTATTTCTCAGTGGTCCTCAACTGGATTTTCTCTCTCTGTCTCTCTCTATCTCTCTCTGACTCTCACTATTTCTGTCTCTCTGTCTCTCTCTTTCTCTCTGTCTCTGTCTCTCTCTGACTCTGTCTCTGTCTCTGTCTCTCTCTGTCTCTCTGTCTCTGTCTCTCTCTCT
>NC_058130.1:119871993-119916558 GCF_016433145.1 Gracilinanus agilis | reverse complement strand
AATTCCCTCTATTGTATCTTTGAGAGGAGATTTTGTTCATTAGTACAATTCAAATGATTTTCATTAAGACAAATAATTTCAATAGAGGTCAATTGCATCTAAAAGATGTGTAAAGAGCCATATTTAATGAAAAATCTTTTTCTTAGTTGATTAGCATCTTTAAAAAAAGAGATAGGGAAACATCAATAGTAGGTACTTTCAAATTACTAATCATCGCCTTAATGGATGATGAATGTATTCTTTTAGCATTTTTCTTCTATTAAAATTGCAATTTTGTTATTGCATTGAATTTTAAGTTTTTAGACTTTGGTTTGAAGGGAATTTATTCTCAAAGTAATTATGTTTCATGGTATAGAAAGTCTTTCTTTAAGGAGAACAGTATTTGGTTCCCCAACATTTGATATAATGACAGAAAGTAAGGGCCATTGGCCAAAACCTCTAGAAGCAGAGTTTCTGTTCCAGTTGGAAACATCACAACCAGCAGGGAGCAATTCCAACATTTGAGCAGTAACTCAAAAGTCTCAAACTGTACCTGCTACTCGATCATTTTTAGGGGCCATCCAGGCACAGGCAATCTTTCCCAGGCAATGACTAGACCCCCCTTCTAATTCAATAAGAGAGAGTATACTTTCTTGTTTGACAAATATTTGCATTTCATTAGCACACTAAATAGTTCATTACTCATTATTATTTGTTCCCTTATTTTCTGTGGTGGTATCAGTGGAAGGGAAGAGATCAAATGATCATTTCCCCTATAGGAAATGGTAAGTTTAGAAAAAGAAAATTTGTAAATAGAAAAAAAGAGAAAGTTATATTCAAAATGGTGCTGACTACTCTTTTCCAAAAATGCCAATATAATAAAAAGCAAATAAATAATAAAAGCTAGCCTTTATATAACACCTTAAGATTTGTAAAGTATTTTATGTAATATCATTTGATTTTTACAACAGCTGGAAAGTATCCCCATTTTACAGATGAAGAATCTGAGACAGAGAGATTAAATAACTTGCCCACATTCTCACAACTAGTGTCTGTGACAACTATTCCTGACTCCAAGTCCAACACTCTATCTATTATGCTACCTATCTGCAAATATGTAACTGCCTATGAGTGGTAGTCTTTCCAAATTACATATAATAATAGTAACTAGGATTTATATGGCATTTTAAGGTTGGTAGAACACTTTACATGTATTATTTAATTTTATCCTCAGAACAACCCTGTAAGCCAGATGCTATTATTATCCCCATTTTACAGATATGAAAACTAAAGCTAAGAGAAATCGGATCATGTGTCCAGGATCTTATAGCTAGTTAAGTGCCTGAGGAAGGATTTGAACTTATACATTCCTGACTTCACGTATAGTTATGACTCTTTGTGTGGTTTTGGAAAGAAGAGCAGAGTCAGGAGGGAAGACCTGGTTTCAAACTCTGCTTCATCAGAAGCAGAAATAAACATTCTGAAGTAGATCTTATGTTTTTTAATTTATTTTATCTTTTTCATCCTTAACAAAGTGTTTTGTGCAAATCATGGGTGTATAAGGCTTGAAGAATTTTAATTGGTAATAAAGCTCACTAGAAAAAATGTTTTGAGCAGCATAATTCTAGTGGTTGTGACTATACACTGGACCTTTGGCTTAAATGGTATAACTAGAATTCATAAATAGCATATAAAGGCAAGCTAAACTTAAATGATTACCAAAAGAGCTTACATAATATTATTGAAATGTACTGATATGTAATTTTAGCAATGTGGCATGATTGCAAAATAACAGAGAATATATTATAAATAGACATACTTGGCTTACTGAAATCTGAAAAAGGTTCTCTTTTGATCAGTAGTGTTGTGATTCTCACAACACTATGTTTGAACTAAGTAATACAGGTATTGTTGCATTCATTTTACAGATGAAGAAACAGGCTTGCAATATTAAATAAGTTGCTAATTATAAAAAAATTGGCTTCTGATGAAGCAGAGTTTGAAACCAGGTCTTCCCTCCTGACTCTGCTCTTCCTTCCAAAACCACACAAAGAGTCATAACTATACGTGAAGTCAGGAATGTATATTTATCAGGGAATATTAAAAAAAACCCAAACCAAACTTTATAGAAATAACAACAGTTCATTGGTTCAAATATAGGCAGCCCCTATTATAGGCTATATCCCTCTGGAAAATGTATATATAAAGGCATATTCTGAAAAATGAAATGACACTGATTATAAACCTTATTCAGGTTTTATAGGAGTCAGATTTAATGGGATTGGGATAAAGGGAAATGGGAATGTGGTCTATATTTGGACCAACATTTTATGATTAAAAATATTTAGGCACTGGGAACAATATGAGTCAGGGTGAAATAATTGGACAACAGTGTGTGTTTGGGGAATGGTAGGCTAGTAGCCTAGTCTTGTTGGAACATGTGAAGGGGAAGAGTATGAGATAACCCTGAAGACCAAGGTTTGGAACTGATTGTGATAGAGTGGTACCTTCAAGGGAAGCTTTTAAGCAGAACAGTATGGGATAAGGTCTATGCATTAGGAAAATTAACCTGCTAGTATTGTGAATGGAATGAAAAGGATGAAATTGGAAAAAGGGAATATTTCAGTGATCCAGGTGAATATGGCTCTTTTTCACATTGTTATTAACCTACTTGGGGATATAATCCCAGTAGTGGGACCTTTAGGTAAAAGTGTTAGAACAATTTAGTAACTTTCCTTGCAAAATTACAAACTGTTTGTCAGAAGTGTTGAACTAATTCCCTGAAGCTATTAATTATCTCAATTATTTTTTGATTTCTGATTCTCTGGTCTTTTCTAAGTAACCATAATTTTGTTTGCAAATAGAGAGAATTTTGCCTTCTCCTTGCTTTACTCTCTCTCTCTCTCTCTCTCTCTCTCTCTCTCTCTCTCTCTCTCTCTCTCTTTCTCTCTCTCTCTCTACCCCTCCTCAACCCCCTGCCTTCTTTCTCCACTTCTCCCTATCTTGGCTCACCTACTTATTTAACTATTCCTCTTCATTCTCCTTTGCTAGACCTTCAACCATATTGTGCCCCTAATTCTAGGTGTTCCTCAAGGCTCTCTCCTAATCACTCTTTTTTCTCTTTTATGTTTATATTCTATCATTTAGGTGATCTATCCCCATGGCCTCAATTATCATTTCTTTGTGGTTGAGTCCTAGATTGATCCAGCCACAGTCTCTCACCTAAGATCTAGAACTGCATTTATAAGTTAGTAAGTATTAATTAAAAATTTATTGAGGGACTGGCTGCATCTACTAAGAGTGATGCTGGGATAGGATATCCAAACACACAGGAAAAATTCAGTTTATTGCCCAAAGGCACACCCCAAGCTAAACTCAAAAATGATGTTCTATGACTCCTTAGATTACTCTAAATATATGTTAATTTCAACAACTTTTAAAAAAGAGTGAAAAACACTTCACAGATCCAATATTTATTTTCTAGATACAGTTTTGGACAATGGAACAGATGTGCAAAAAAAATTGGAGTGGATCTGGGCATAGGATACATTAATACCACCAGGAGATCAAAATTAATGACAACACCGAGAATCAGGTTCGTCAGAGGAATAAAGTGCTACAATGTAGTCCCAAATCTAAGGAAGGGCAATAAAGAGAACAAAGACCATTTACAGTGAGAAGTGATAGCCAGAGAAGCAGACAAATCCAAAAGGATACATGAGATGAGGAAAGCTAAACCTCAAGAATCAGAAGCCAAAAATAGTAAAGAAAATGGAAATACATTACCACAGTTATTACCTAATGAAACTGTCCAATGATCAAGATTACTTTGAATGAATTCTTTTTCAACTAAGCCCTGAAGTGTAATAACTTAGCATGCTGTATCATAAAGAAAGCAATTTAGAAATTAGGGACCTAAACCTGAACTGTTATGGTCAAGAATCCTCTTTAGTTTCCAAAATGTTATCACTGTTTTCAAGATTATAGAGAAAATAATAAACATGACTAGATTTTATGGGAAATATCAATGTGTGGCCTAATTCTACTATTTAGTTGGAAAATTAAAATTTTCTAGAATTTCTTGAGTCTAAGATTATAAGCATGCCTAAAAGTTTATTCAGTCATGTTAAAAATTAATTATGAAATTCTTCCCAGAAATATATTAGTAGTATATTCCCTTACCTATTTATAATAACCATAACTAAACAACTAAATCTTTATTGAATATGTGTAGCACGAAATTTAAGAGAGGAGTTTATTTCTAAAATTTTATTTGAAGAGAAAGGTAAACCCTGAAAATAATCACTAGCCTGAATAGCAAATGATGACTACTTTTATAAAGCAGGTTAACAGGTAAATTTATTGGTTCTATAGCTTTCATATTTGTTTCACACTTGTCTATTTCTGTATTCTTTTGAAAAATAGTTAATAAACACTCATTAAATGAAAGGCTTCCTGCAGAGAGTGAGGTTTTTAGCTGAGATTTGAAGAAACAAGGACACAAAGATTAGGAAGGAGAGCATTCCAGACTTGGGGGACAGGGAGGAAAAATTCATGGAGTTGAAAACAAGTATCTTGTTCCTGGAAGAGAAAGATCAATGTCACTAGAAAGACAAGTACAGAGTGTGAGGGGAAGAAATGCAAAGGGTAGGAAGACTGGGAAATTGGGAAAGAAGTAGGCTATAAAGAACTTTAAAGGCTAGAGAATTTTATAATTGATCCCAGAGGTGACAGGAAGCCACTGGAATTTATTGAGTCCATGGGGAGGTGGGTTGGATGCTTTAGTTAAATCATTTTGACAACTGATTAAAGGTTGGATAGGAGGGGGCAGAGGTGATACAAAAAAGACCAACTAGCAGGCTTTTGAAATAGTACAGGTACAAGCTGATAAATGCCTTCTTCATACTGATGGGTAGTAGTGCCAAATGAGAGAAAGGGGCATATGGTGAAAGTGTTATCAAAATGCAATAGTGCTGAAAAACAGTTTGCTGCTTAGGCTAAACCACATCTATATGGAATTATTAGCTTTGGTCATTAATCTATTATGTTCATATAGGTATATATGCATATGTGCATATATGCATATATATATATGCATACATACACATTTGTATATATAGTTAAAGATACAGATATCCAGATTTGGAAAGAGATGCCAGTATATCACAGTGAAAAGAAATATAATATAGGTTTTATAATCAAAGCATCTCAGTTGGAATCTTGGTTTTTGCTTCTTACTGACCTTGGGCAAATGACTTGCTTTTCTAGGCATCAGTTTCCATATCTATAAACTGAGGGGTATGTGTAAACTAGGTTATGACTGCTTTCTTTTAGACATAAATTTATGATCCTATATAATTATTTTTAAGTCTTTAACCATGAAGGTAGACTTCAAGTTACATATTTTATGTAACAGAAATAGTTATTATCATAGTAAACCAAGATCATCAGTATTTTCTAATGCATAAACCAAGTTCCCAAGTTTTTTTCTTATGATGAACGTTTTTTTATTCTTCTTGCAATATGAGTTATCATTCAGTGTTAATTGAATAATTCAGCAGATGTATGATCAATGAAGAGGGCCATATTATTGAATTTTCTAGATTAGACAGAAAGTTGAGGTAAAAACTAAAATTTAAAATTCTGTAAAGAAAATAAATTTTAAAAATTAAGTTAAAATAAAATAAAAAATCTATACAAGGATTCAATAATCTCCATATGTATATAATATTAGAATTCACAGTTACAGAGAATTCATAACATTTTATAAGTAAAAAAGTATAAGCAGTATTATTGTCATTTACTAAATGAGAAAACTGAGGCTCAAAGATGCTAACTGGTTTGCCTTTTGTTCACATGATATCAAAGGTAGAGTCCTTGTCTTCAAGACTAATTTTCTACAAGATACCTCCTAAACTAATCTTTAACTCAATAGGGAAGGGATATTGTGAGGAAAGTTTCTAAAATATCTGTATAAATCACTCTAGACTCCTGGAGAAAATATTTTACCATCTTAAAGCACTACATAAATATGTTATTATTATTATTATTATTAGTCTACAGTATCCAGACTTTCAGCCTGATGTTAACTTCATTCTCTGAGCCTCCTGCTTCAAATCTTCTGAGTTTAAGCAATGTTTACAGAACCATAAGGGGCTGTGCTGGTAAATGTTTAACAACTGTGCTTTGAAATGTATGCCCACACACTTTTAAGTTTAATTTGCATTACTAACACTTTCTTAAAACTAGACAATCAACAAAACAATAAATCAAGAAGAGATTTGTTGGGGTGGTTGATTTTGGAGGTGTAAATCCTCCTACTGAAAATTTAACAATAGATTCTCACAAACCCAGGAGAGCTGGTTCCAGCTTTCCTCTTCTCCTCCCCCACACTTAAGTTTCTTTATTTCACTCTCTGGATGTGAGATTTAGGAAAAGGGATACAAGACACTGGATTGTTATTTTAAATAACTAGAAAATCTCACTGAATTCATCCTTTGCTCCCAACTTCCTTCCAATAGTCCTGGTGTTCTCAAGTGTGTTTTTTAAATGTTCTTATATATTAACTATTTAAAATGAGTTTTCAAGGAGTCTAGAACAGTGATGGGCAAACTTTTTAAAGAGGGGGCCAAAGGAAAGGAAATTCTTATCTGCCAGTCTGTTTTTAATGCAACTCTTTCAAAGTTTCATTGTATTCATCAGATTAGGAATAAAGTCGCTTGGCTAAATAGAACATTTCAGGGGGCCAAATCTGGCCCCTGGGCCATGGTTTGCCCATCACTGCTCTAGAAGATTCATTTTGAAAATGACACCCTAACTATAGATAAGGTGAAAAAAATGGAAAAAAGTGCATAAGAAAAAAATCCTCTGCAGTTTTCCCTTGAGGAGTACCACCTTAGTATAACAAGATATAGGGGTTTTGTTTGCTTGTTTTGTTTTTTGTTTATTAGTTTAAAAATATTTTCAGAAATATCTCAAGAGAATTATTATTATATCCAGGCCTGAGGGGAAAAATTAAAAAAAAAAAAAAAAGACTGGCAATGATTGCTTGCCTATACTTTTCTATTCATACCAACCCTCTTAACTAAACCTTTGGGAACAAGGGAGTGGAAAGAGCTGTGGGATTCAGTTAAAGGGGATGAGTTCAAAACCAGCTCTTAAATATATTTTCTATATAATTTTATACATAAACATTATTTCTGACTTTACTTTTCTGTTCTATAAAATGAAGTGGTTGGACTAAAATGACCGCTAATGTACCTTTCCAATCTCAATTTTTATGTTTTATTTGGGAAATGACAAAGAAAAGAGAAACAGAAAAGAGAGAAGTGAAGCATAATGCATTTCTCTTGTGTTTAAACTCATGTAAACTCAAAGAGTCTTATGAGTGATGGAGGCTGGCATTGGGTAGTATGAGGCAGTACTAGGAACAAAACCCTCTTATTCTAATTTATCTTGCATTCCTCACCAATTAGTGACATGGGCATGGTAGGGAGATGCCACGGACACTGTACCTCTTAACTCAGGCAAACTGTAAACAGAGAAATTCCTTTGCTCCCTTCCATCCTTGTGACTCCACCCAAGAACATCTGATAGCCACAATAAGATCCTGAGATTACTATTATCCTTGGATCATCCTTTAGGTTGAGATTGACAAAAGAGATATATCTTCAGGCCACACCTTGATAACCTAAGCCCTGAGGGTCTCAAGCAGACCCCTCACCACACCAAATACTTCAGTGCTTACACTCTAGAGTCATGTCCACACCCTGACATAACCTCAGGTACTCACTGTTGTAAAGGGTATAAAAACCCCTGAACTGAAGCATTCTGGGAGCAACCTCCAAGGTAGTTCCAACTCATGCAGTCTTGCTGGCCATTAATCCTATCTTACTAATAAAGCTTTCTTATTACTTTTAAGCTAAGTTTCAGAGTCTTGCATTCTTGCAAAGGGTATCCTTCCCGAACCCACAGGTTCAACATTGCACCCCACAACAACCCTTTGTAACCCCATAGCAGCACTAGTTAAACATCAACTGTAAAACTTGTAATTTCAGCATTAATCAAACACGAATTGCAGATTCATCTGTTACCCTTTCCGTAACATCAATCGCCTGTACTGGATCTGAATTGTTCTGTACTGGTTAGCAGCTTTGTGCCTCATCTGTTTCATTAATTACTCATATTGTTCTATACTTTAGTTCTGAACTGTTAGATGTAATTAATTACATATAGAGGTCCTCCAATGAACCACATTCCATCATATTCCAGAAGGGTAGCCAGACCTCGCCAACACTGACAAATAATAAGGGGGACAATAGAGGGAACATGAGGCATGCATACTAGGGTCTCTGGCATTCCAGAGGGATCCCCCAAACTTGTGCATGCTCCTTATTCCCCATGACAAATGTGTCAAACCCCAAACCACACATCCACCTGAATTCAGCCATGTCAATTTTCCAGAGTTTTGGGGAGAGGTGAAGATTTCTCTGCAATGGGAGATGATTAGCCTCCAGACCCTAATGTGGACACACATGGAGCAGCTACTGTGTACCTGGGGCTGCTCCTCAATACCAGAAAATCTGCTATTCCATCAATTCCAAAGAAGCTATTCTACCAGCCCCTTGATTTATCCATCAATCCTAAAGTTACCTTATTAATCCCCAGGCTAATTCACCAACTATTAGGCCATTACAGCAACTTAAACTCCTTTTTCAAATAAAATTCTTTTCTTGCTTTTGGATTGAATGGAATTTGAGTGTCCCATTCTTGGGGTAAGACTTACTACAAATTTGGGTGGTTTATCCCACAACATGGGGGATAGAGAAGGGAGCTGAAATCAGAAAGGCCTGAGTTCAAACCAGCTTCAGAATTTACTAGCTATATGCCCATGGACAAAACATTTAACTTTTTCTGACTTATTTTCTTCAACTATAAAATAGGGATGTTAACAGAACTGACCTTCCTAGGTTGTGAGCATCAAATGAGATATTTGTAAAATACTTAGTTCTCATCACATAGCAGAAACTTAACTAGCCCCCCTTCCTTTCTTTCTTCATTCCTTACTTCCCTCCTTCTTATCTTCCTGTTTTTTTTTCTGTATTCCTTCCTTCATCCTTTCTTTTTCCCACATTGTAATCTTAACTGTATTATTTTTATCTTCTATTTCCTTGCTTGTGCTGGAAGAGAATTTCTCTCTCCATTATGTCACCTTTTTTTAACATCATCTCTCGGTGGCCTGGAAAGACCACTGAGTAAATCCAGGTATAGAGAGCCCTCAGAGAAAGGAAGTGAAATAACCAAGGAATCAATGAGACAGGAAATTGATTCCACAGGCACTGCCTCCTCCTGGGCAGCCCAAGCAAATTAAGAAACTATGGTTGATTCCTGAGATGTGATGTGGGAGAGTTAGTGGGTGGAGAAAACAGCTAATAAGTGGAGACTAGGAGGTCTTGGGAGTCTTCTTGCTGGATCCTGGAGGCTAGAGGAACTATTGTCAAAATTAGCCACAGCCCCTTGATGGTGGCCAATGGAGTAGAAAGCTAAGTAATTCTCTGCTTCTCTCCTATCTTTCCCTCTTTTTGCTACTTCTACTACTTTGATTAAATAACATTATTAAGCTACTAGCAGCCTCATAATTTTAATTATTATACTTGTTACATAGAGAAGCATCTTGAAAAACAAAAACTTATCAAGAAACACAGTTTCATTGGTTATAACATTCCAATTAACTAAGACCATCTCCTTAGAGAAACTGTTCAGTTCTGAAATTCTGAAGTAGAGTGATTAGTTAGGGGACATGTAAAGTTGAAGAAAGGAAGAAAATAAAAGTTAGAGAAAAAGAGTAAGAAGAGATGATCATGAGACATATCAAAAGATAAGGCAAAATTCCTCCATATCTCCAAACCATTTTATCCCACTCATTTCTTAAAAGCACTTTGAAAAACATAAGCACTTGAACTATAAGGAATAATAGTATGATTGTACTGCAGTCTTCCTTTTCCTCTCTTTTGATTGAGAATGGTAGCTCCCTGAAGGCATACTTGCCCCTCCAAAGATATTAGAGATAGAATGTTTGAGATTGGAAGGAGGAAAGGGAGCAAGTAGAGAAGGAAAGAGCTGAAGATCAGAGACCAGGGGACAAGGAGAAGTCTGAGATAGTGACCATCAGTTTACACTAAGGAGACTGGTAATTAAATTGACTTCGCACCTTCTCTTCACCCAAAAGAAGTATAAAATAGAAGGACATTTAGGGCCACAGGAGTGAGACAGAAGTACCTCCCAATCACCACAACTTTCTTTACTCAGTAACTGAAGAGGGCATAGCCAGATGAGCACTCATTTTTTTAGCTATGACTAGACACTCAAGTTTAGTCTGTGAACTAAAGCTTTCTTGTTGAAGTGTTTCCATTTTATTTCCTTCCACTTAAAAAAATTATGAACACTGTTAGCTTGTCAATTTATTAAGAGTATCAGGAAGAGACTTTCTTAGGTTTCTTTGGAAAGGCAAGTGGTATAAGTCAAGGGAAATGGCACCCTCCCAAGGGTTTTCTCTTTCTGCCATGAAAAGAATCTGGTATTAAGGTTACACTAATAAGATTTTAGTACCTTTAATTTTCTTGGAAGGGTCAAAATATTTTTTTCTTTATAAAAGTGTTCTATTATGCCCAATAACCTTGAAGACTTCTTTAAATTTCATCTCATTTTGATTATTTTATCCATTCAATTAAATAATATATATAATATTTATATTTTATATATAATATGTAATAAATATATATAATAGATCTGTTTTATATATAATAGAAATATTTTTCAAACTGCTCTAGTTATCTTCTTTTCAAATAATTCTATAACTTATTTTTAAAAACTAATAGGTAAGTATTTTTCCTACCATTAATGGTAAAGTTATTTCAAAATCCACTCACAGAGAATCAAAATTTTTTTTAAAGTCTGTGAAAATCAGCTTCTGAAATTTGAATCACTCCAGGCAGGTTTAAAACATCAAATGGAATAGTGCTGAAAATTTAGAAAACTAAAAAGGATTCTGTCAAAACTTTCCTACTTTAAAATTTTAATGGAAATGCTAAATCAGGCTAGTTTTAAAATGACTAAAGTAGAACTTTCATTTGGATGTTGCTAATTAAAACTTGTTTCCCCTACTCCTTTTTTTTTTTTTAAACCCTTGTACTTCGGTGTATTGTCTCATTGGTGGAAGATTGGTAAGGGTGGGCCATGGGGGTCAAGTGACTTGCCCAGGGTCACACAGCTGGGAAATGGCTGAGGCCCGGTTTGAACCTAGGACCTCCCATCTCTAGGCCTGACTCTCACTCCACTGAGCTACCCAGCTGCCCCCTCCCCTACTCCTTTTTAACATTTTTTGTCTTGCTTTATTAAACAATTAAGAATTATAATCTTTTTTATGATTTTAGATGTTATTCCTTCTTGTCTATTTCTAAAATCAACATGCTAGTCAAAGCATCATACTCTCTGTGCAACTAAAATGAGAGAGACAGAGAGAACTCTTAGGGAGCATCGTGTGTGCATAAAATGATATATATGAACAGAAGTCCATAATTCCTTTCTGTGGTTTTTTTCCTCAGTTTGCTCTTGTGTCTTTGAAATTCTGTCTTCCCATGTAGAACTAGCTGGCCCTTCTTCCTAATCTTTACTATGGTAGAGCTTCTGTTTTAATAGTTTAAATTTTAAAATACCCCATCTTATTCTCTATCAAAATCTCCCTTAAAATTCAAGTCTGAAGTTACTGTTTCAGTAAATATTCACTAAGTTTCTCTCTTCTGGAACTTGTTCATGTTTATTAATTCTACTTGGACTATATTGCTTTGTACTTGTAAATGTGGCTTATATTACTTTTCTGTCATTTCTTGTGTCTCTATTGTTTTTCCAACTCTATTGAAATTTATCCTAAGACAGGAGATACATCTTCTGTTTTGTTTACCCACCACTCACATGTCAAATACAGTGATCTATGTGAACAAAGTGCTCAATAAGTGTTTATGAAATTGAAATGAATGGAAAAAGAGTATCTGGAGTAATTGACTGGCTTGATTTTTCTTCTTGAGTTATAGAAGGGATTATTTAGGAAGTTTTATAGGTGGAGGATAAAATACTCTGCTCTGATGGGTTACCTGCAACTCCTTAGTCTATTTGTCTCACAAGGTTTTACAATTTCTCTTTGGAAACTGGAGAAGACATAACTTTTTTTGAAATTTCCTCTCTCTTTCTTTGNTAAAGTTGAAGAAAGGAAGAAAATAAAAGTTAGAGAAAAAGAGTAAGAAGAGATGATCATGAGACATATCAAAAGATAAGGCAAAATTCCTCCATATCTCCAAACCATTTTATCCCACTCATTTCTTAAAAGCACTTTGAAAAACATAAGCACTTGAAGTATAAGGAATAATAGTATGATTGTACTGCAGTCTTCCTTTTCCTCTCTTTTGATTGAGAATGGTAGCTCCCTGAAGGCATACTTGCCCTCCAAAGATATTAGAGATAGAATGTTTGAGATTGGAAGGAGGAAAGGGAGCAAGTAGAGAAGGAAAGAGCTTGAAGATCAGAGACCAGGGGACAAGGAGAAATCTGAGATAGTGACCATCAGTTTACACTAAGGAGACTGGTAATTAAATTGACTTCGCACCTTCTCTTCACCCAAAAGAAGTATAAAATAGAAGGACATTTAGGGCCACAGGAGTGAGACAGAAGTACCTCCCAATCACCACAACTTTCTTTACTCAGTAACTGAAGAGGGCATAGCCAGATGAGCACTCATTTTTTTAGCTATGACTAGACACTCAAGTTTAGTCTGTGAACTAAAGCTTTCTTGTTGAAGTGTTTCCATTTTATTTCCTTCCACTTAAAAAAATTATGAACTGTTAGCTTGTCAATTTATTAAGAGTATCAGGAAAAGACTTTCTTAGGTTTCTTTGGAAAGGCAAGTGGTATAAGTCAAGGGAAATGGCACCGTCCCAAGGGTTTTCTCTTTCTGCCATGAAAAGAATCTGGTATTAAGGTTACACTAATAAGATTTTAGTACCTTTAATTTTCTTGGAAGGGTCAAAATATTTTTTTCTTTATAAAAGTGTTCTATTATGCCCAATAACCTTGAAGACTTCTTTAAATTTCATCTCATTTTGATTATTTTATCCATTCAATTAAATAATATATATAATATTTATATTTTATATATAATATGTAATAAATATATATAATAGATCTGTTTTATATATAATAGAAATATTTTTCAAACTGCTCTAGTTATCTTCTTTTCAAATAATTCTATAACTTATTTTTAAAAACTAATAGGTAAGTATTTTTCCTACCATTAATGGTAAAGTTATTTCAAAATCCACTCACAGAGAATCAAAATTTTTTTTAAAGTCTGTGAAAATCAGCTTCTGAAATTTGAATCACTCCAGGCAGGTTTAAAACATCAAATGGAATAGTGCTGAAAATTTAGAAAACTAAAAAGGATTCTGTCAAAACTTTCCTACTTTAAAATTTTAATGGAAATGCTAAATCAGGCTAGTTTTAAAATGACTAAAGTAGAACTTTCATTTGGATGTTGCTAATTAAAACTTGTTTCCCCTACTCCTTTTTTTTTTTTTAAACCCTTGTACTTCGGTGTATTGTCTCATTGGTGGAAGATTGGTAAGGGTGGGCCATGGGGGTCAAGTGACTTGCCCAGGGTCACACAGCTGGGAAATGGCTGAGGCCCGGTTTGAACCTAGGACCTCCCATCTCTAGGCCTGACTCTCACTCCACTGAGCTACCCAGCTGCCCCCTCCCCTACTCCTTTTTAACATTTTTTGTCTTGCTTTATTAAACAATTAAGAATTATAATCTTTTTTATGATTTTAGATGTTATTCCTTCTTGTCTATTTCTAAAATCAACATGCTAGTCAAAGCATCATACTCTCTGCAACTAAAATGAGAGAGACAGAGAGAACTCTTAGGGAGCATCGTGTGTGCATAAAATATATATATAAACAGAAGTCCATAATTCCTTTCTGTGGTTTTTTTCCTCAGTTTGCTCTTGTGTCTTTGAAATTCTGTCTTCCCAGGTAGAACTAGCTGGCCCTTCTTCCTAATCTTTACTATGGTAGAGCTTCTGTTTTAATAGTTTAAATTTTAAAATACCCCATCTTATTCTCTATCAAAATCTCCCTTAAAATTCAAGTCTGAAGTTACTGTTTCAGTAAATATTCACTAAGTTTCTCTCTTCTGGAGCTTGTTCATGTTTATTAATTCTACTTGGACTATATTGCTTTGTACTTGTAAATGTGGCTTATATTACTTTTCTGTCATTTCTTGTGTCTCTATTGTTTTTCCAACTCTATTGAAATTTATCCTAAGACAGGAGATACATCTTCTGTTTTGTTTACCCACCACTCACATGTCAAATACAGTGATCTATGTGAACAAAGTGCTCAATAAGTGTTTATGAAATTGAAATGAATGGAAAAAAGAGGATCTGGAGTAATTGACTGGCTTGATTTTTCTTCTTGAGTTATAGAAGGGATTATTGAGGAAGTTTTATAGGTGGAGGATAAAATACTCTGCTCTGATGGGTTACCTGCAACTCCTTAGTCTATTTGTCTCACAAGGTTTTACAATTTCTCTTTGGAAACTGGAGAAGACATAACTTTTTTTGAAATTTCCTCTCTCTTTCTTTGACACCCCCCCACCCCCACCCTATCCAAAGATTTCCTTCTTATAAAAAGCTTCAACTTTCATCTTCTTCTACCTAGGCAAATAGACACTTTCTCTGCAATTCAGAATTCCAGAAAATTACCCTAAGGGTAGAATTAGGTTAAGTAATTTATCCAGAGAAACACTCTCACTTAAATGTCTGAGATAGAATTTGAAACCAGATCTTTCAGACTCCAAGATCAGATCTCAGAGATCCATTAGTTTAGCTACTGGTTTCTTTAGTCTTCAATTTAATTGAGTATATCAATTAAACACATTTTACTCCTTAAAAACAATATTTTCTTCAGAAAACTTGAAATTATTTTCCTTAAAATGACACTTTTCTTTATTATTCACATGCTACACCAAATCAGTTCTTTGAAATGAATTCATGTAGGCCTGTCTAATGATAGCACTTAATTTTTCAACTACTAACTTCTCCCAAATTCTAGTATCTTATGTGATCAATAAAAAATATAGGTAGAAGAAAAGGCAGAAACAGGGGTTGTAGTTGGTCATCAAAATCCATCAGACTCATTTATTAAAGAGTAACTCAGTTACCCTTTCTTCAAAATGAAAATAGTATTGAAAACAAGGGACAATATCTTTTCTTATTTTATAAACTCGCAGAGAAACACAATTTTTCACACTGAACCTTGTCCCATATTTTTATGTGCATGCATCCTCAGTTCCCAGCTAAGAGCTCACACAGAGTAATAGTTGCTTAACTCAGGTTTATAGATTAAGGCATGCTTCTTACAATTTTGTTTCCTTCAGAATTCTACCTAAGTGCCATGATCTTTCTACATCAAACTTTTTCTAATCTCCTCAGCTGCTCATGACCCTCTCCCACAGTTTTTTTTTTTTACCTTGAAATTATTCTCTATATAATAGCAAATACATATTTGTATTTATTAGTTACTCAGGTAGTATAATATGCCAGCTCTATGCTAAATGCTTTACAATTTTGATCTTCACTCTAAGAGGGAGATGCTATTAATATCCTCATTTTACACATAAGGAAACTGAGGCAAAGAAAGTTTAAATGAAATGCTTAGGGACATATAGCTGCTAAGCCAGCTAGCTGGTTCAATGGATAGTGTATTGTCTAGAGTCAAAAAAAACCTGAATTCACATCCAACCCCAGAAACTTCTTAGCTGCGTGACCTTGGCCAAGTTATTTAACCTCTCTTTGTCTATGAGGTCATCCATTGGAAAAGAAAATGACAAACCAGTCCAGTTTCTTTGTCAAGAAAACCCTATAGACAGAGGTCCATGGAGACATGAAAAGTCAGACACGACTGACTGAATCAGCAACAATATAACTACAAAATGAGGCAGGATTTGAACTCAGGTCTTCCTGGCTCTAAGCCAGGGTACTTTATCTGCTGCGTTACCTAACTGCTTCAGAATATATTTAATATGCTTAACTTACATATTGTCTTCTGGATAGAAGATTGTAAGCCCCCTGCCATCAAAGTCTGATATATTTTTGTTTCTCTGTCTTTAGCATCCCCACAAAGAATGGTATAGTAATCAATTAGCAAATGTTGAATGATTGCTTATATATGCTCTAGTATTATTTGATCATTGTAAGTATATTTTATTATGCTCTCCATTTTTTGTCTTTGCACTTCTCCTTACTTTTAAGTCAATGGGGCTCGGTGAGTATATTCTGGTCCTGCTGGAATATGGATGATGAAGGAGTTGAATGCAAATAATAGGCATTCCCTCCATGGAATTATCACTGGCCCAAATTCATTTGGACAGACTGCAGACCCAATTATGTGAAATTGGCAAATATCAAGGTCAAAACTGAGCAATATTTAGTAGCTTTAGAATTGGGTATAAGAAGTAAACTTGTAATTGATTTTCCATTTTTTAAAGGCTGGGAGAAAATGAAAAAAAAAGAAGAAAAAATATTTAAAGGGGAAGAGGACATTTTCATTGCCTTTTAAAGAAACAATTGACTAGATCTTGCCATGCAAGCAAACAATTCCCTCTGTGAGACTTAGTCCTTTTCTGATACACTGATATCTCTCCAAAAAATGACAGTGAAGAATTTTATGTGCATCTCTTAACAATCCCTTGAGAATGTCAGACCTGTTGAAAGTTATTTAGAGCTGATATACTCTTGTTCCCACAAGTCCCCTGAGGGCTTTAAAGGAAATTACACAGCAGTTCCTTAGATAGTAGCTTTCTGTTATCTCAACATGAATACATTTGGAAATATACATGAGAATCCATTAAACTTCAGATTAAAAGTTTAACTTTTGACATTAAAAAATAACAGGGCCATCAGGAAAAAAAATCATGTATTTTTGTGATTAATAAGATTTTAGGAACATACATTGTAACCAAAATCAAACCAGGTCTTTTCATCTACTTTACTAAACATTACCTTGCAAAAACATAAAAGTTCCATAAATAGTTCCTATCAACAAGATTCTTTTTCCTTGAATTTATATGGAAATAAAGTATTCTCTTTTTTGGTTAGAAAAACAACTTTTAAATCTCTTACTGTTTCCTTTTGGTTTTTTGCTTTCGTCACAATTAAAATGGGGCAATTTTGCAATTGACCTCATTGTGTGGGTGAGGGGATATATTTCTGTTGAAGAGTAAAGAAATTTAAGTAATAACTTGATAAGATTCTCCAAAAGGAGTCAGTCAACATTTAGCAAGCTTCTAAGATGGTAGTCAGTAGAAGGTAGGCTTAGGAGAAGACAGTAAAAAGTATATTGGAAAAAGGCTTAATATTAAGAAATTGAAGATGGTCAAACGTTTTCAGATTTCTCAGAAAACTCAAACACTTCAAAATATCATGAAGACTTCTTTTGTAGCTCTGTGCCTAGCACAGGGCTTTGAACACAATAGGTAATTATTACATATTCATTTAATCATACTGAAGGAGAGTGTAGGGCAATGTAAATCCCAAACTCATTCACTCTCAATCAATCTCACTCTAGTTCTCTCTCAAAATAATTGCTCACTAACTAGACTCCAGATTTTAAAATTAGACTGAATTTTTATTTGAATCATTAGATCGAATACCACCCAAAATGAGATCACGAATCCAAAATTTAATTAAGTGAAAATTCTCTAAGCAAATATTTGAGTTCAAGATTCTATGCTAGGTGCTAAGGGTACAAAGTTATAATTAAATAGTCCTTGATCTCAGGGAATCCCTGTGCACAAATAGGGTCAAAATGTCCAAAAAAGAATTGACATTTTTTTTTTGCTCATAAATCCATTCTTTTCTTTTTTAATTCTCTATCTAGTAGATTCTCACTTTTCCGATAACTCAGATTTATAGCCTCAACATTTCAGTTACCCCATCCCCTATAGCTAATGAGTGGTCATCTTATTGATTCCACCTCCTCGATACTTCTCAATACAAGGGAGCTGAGTCTTAAAGGATACCAGGAATTCTAAGAAAATAGACATGGAAAAGAGATACAGAATGTGACCTACAAGGAACAGCAAATGGGTTGGTATGCCTAGATTATAGAGTTTGTGGAAGAGGTAGAATATAAGAAAAATGTAAAGATGGGAATTTTATGAAAAACTTCATATGCAATAGAAAGGTGTTTATATTTGATACTTTAGGTGAAAGCAAGCCACTAGAGATTATGAGTGGAAGGGAGGATGACATTGTCAGACCTGTACTTAAAATCAAAGAGACATGAATTGAAAATGTGTTTCATGAGGTCTGTGTGATCAAAGAAAGTGAATTACACTCTTCCTAACTTGTTTTCTTATCTGCAAAATGGAAATAATAGCACTAAGTCTCTCTTTTTCATTATATCTTAGAGCAGAGAAGAATCTCAGAGGCATCTGATCCAATTCTATTATTTTATACTTGATGAAAATTCATAGCCAAGTTGTTGTGAATATACATAGAATACTTTGCAAACAACAGACTATGTAAATGTGAAGTATTGCTAATCAACCAAACATAATTACTTTAAAACTATCTCCTCCTCTAAGGTGATGAATAATTTGGTTATACTAAACACAGTTATAAAATAAGAGAATCTAACTAGCCTTAAACCAAGCATTAGCTCTGAGACAGATAATATTATTATTCCTTTTCAATAGATATTAGAGTCTAAATTAATTGCAACAAGTGAATAAGCTAATAAGTATCCAAGTCAGGATTCAAAATTCACTTTTTCCTGACTGCAACTTTAGAACTTCATCTCCTGCATTACCTGGCTCTATCTTGTCCTTTTGAAATTCTAACTGTCCATTAATAACTGACATGAATATCGCTTTCTCTAGAAAAATGAATAATGGAAATGAAAAAAAAAAGTTCCAAATCCAAAGTAATTAGAAAAATGCAACTCTAAAATTCCAACACTCACTCAACTAAATTGGTTGTTTGGCAGTCGCCAAATGGCTTACAAGTTTTATCCTTATAGTATCTAAGTGTGGAAATTGGAAGTGATGATAATCCCATTAGAGGTACTTGGAATAAAAGAAGTTAAAAAAAAATAAACCTTTACTTTCTATTTTAGAATCAATCCTGAGTATCAGTTCTAAGGCAGAAGAGTAGTTTAGCAGGGGGATTAAAAAAAAAAAAGGAAAAAGAAAATGACAAGTTGGATAGGCGATGGGAAAAAATTATCACTTTAATGTCTTGCTGGAGACGTTT
The DNA here is from genome assembly GCF_016433145.1 of Gracilinanus agilis. Classification (NCBI taxonomy): domain Eukaryota; kingdom Metazoa; phylum Chordata; class Mammalia; order Didelphimorphia; family Didelphidae; genus Gracilinanus; species Gracilinanus agilis. Next base: position 119,897,216 of record NC_058130.1, on the reverse strand, counting down.
TGAAATGATCAGTGATCCTAAAAAACAATTTGGAATTATTCCCTCAAAGTTACCAAATTTATGCATATCGTTTGAATCAGTAATACCACTAATTGGCCTATACTACAAAGAGATCAAAGAAAGAGGTGAATGATCCATATGTTCTACAATATTCTAGCTGCTCTTTTGTGCTGGCAAAGAACTAGAAGCTAAGAGAGTATGCATCAATTAAGGGAAGGCAGAGCAAATTATGGTATGTGAAGGTAAAAGAATATAATGGGATTGCTTCATAAAATTTATGAAAGGGACATTTTTCAGAAAAACCTAGGAAGTCTCACAGGAACTGATGTAGAATGAAATGAGCAGAATCAGAAAAAAAACAAACAAACAATTTATACAATAACAGTGCAAAGCCAAACAGTTTTGAAAGACAAAAACTGATTAATGCAAAGATCAACCACAATTGCCCAGGCTAAATGGTGAATTACACAACTCATATCCTAATAGAAAGGTGAGGGACTCATGGCACTGAATGAGACAGGCATTTTCGGACATAACCAAAGTGGGAATGATTGTTTCAAGGAATTTGGAGAAAAAGGAAGGGGTTAACAATAGTTCCCCCCACCTGCCAATCTTGAACACAACTATTTATTGCCCCTATTCTTCTCTAAGCTAATCAAAAAGATTGTGGATACTTACATCAGATGGCCCTGAATTAAATGGCTGAAGAAGAGGAAATAAAAGTATATTTGTCTGAGGCCATAGCCTTCACCAATACTACAGAAATTTTGTACAGTGTATATCCTACTACTAATAACTAGGCAGGAGGTGGGGAAAGAGTAACAATTCAAAGTCTATTCAATAGGGTATGATGCCAGTGAGGACAAAGTTATACATTCATTTTCCCTTTGAATTCTTTTAAATAAAATGCCATATCCAAAAACTATAAGTATGACTCAAAGTTTGGCAGATATGTCTTTAATCACACTGGAGGTGCTAGATGAGAGTGTGTATGGATGAAAACAAAAATCAGTGCTAAGAGCAGAAAAAAATACTTTTAACTTCCTGTATGAAAGCTAGTGCATTTATTTTCCAAAGTAAGCAGTAATTTGTCACTTATTTTGTATACTATCTAATCTCTTTTATCCATTCAATCTTTGGTCTTGGCTGATCATAACTCCATTAAAAAACCAACATTCATATTTCTAGAACAGTAAAGTCATTACTATAAAGAATGTGATGTGATTTTCTCAATTTCTGAACTACATTTTTATCACAAAGAAAAATTATTTTTAATGTTTCAAGATTAAATAGTAACAGTTTAGTTAGAAATAATAATAGTAATATGCCTCACAACAATAAATCTGGAATTATACATAGAAAAATGATTATAGATTTTGGCACTAACTCATTTATACCCTAAGTTAAAAACCTGAAAACAACTAATCAAATCACAAGACAATCATTCAGCCTTTGAAAGATAAGAGAGACATGAAAGATAGATAGAAAACTGTATTTAAATACTCACTATGACACTTATTAGCTCTGTGACCATGGGCAAGTCATTTTATTTCTCAAAACCTGTTTTCTCATTTATAAAATGGGAATGATAATATCTTTATTACCTACCTTGTAGGGAAGTTGTGGGGAAGAAAATGAGATAAGTACGTAAAAGGCTTTACAAACTTTAAAGTGCTATATGAATGTCAGCTATTATTATTAACAATAATAGGAGCTAGAAAGACCCCTTGCCTAGAAGAACACTTAGGGATCAGTGAAACATAAGAATAAGAACTACAAATACAGCTAACATTAACTTTATCTCCATTAGGGCAGCACTCAGTATTCTTTGCCACTTGAATATTCAAAACTTCCATTAGTTTGCCAGAAGCACTTTAGTTTTAACATATCTTCAGGACTCAATTAAATGATTCTAGATGTATTTTTTAAAGTTTTAAAACATTTAAGCTGTGAATATATCATTTTATTATTTATGGAGTTTAAGAGATTGGTTAATGACATCTCCTAAAGCAGAGAAAAGGAGAGACCATGAGAGGCAAAATATCAAGTAATGTGAATTGTTTTCTTTGAAAGTATGAGAGTAGAACAAAATATAATATTCATGTGATACTTTAAAAAAAGACAATGGAAAATAAGAAACTAAAAGAAATAGAAATTTACATTCAGACATCATTTGTTATTTAAAATGCACCTTATAAAATGGATCTCCCAAGGGTAGGGGGGTGGGCAGGAATGTTGACTTGCAAGCCTTGGAGGTAGTAGCTCCACTTTTTAAAACGAGTCTCTGTTCAGGCTTTGTACTGATTAATAAGGCAAAATCCGGAAGAAAAGTTAAAAGGATTTTATTCTAGGAACCCAGGCAGTAAGCATAGGGGTGTGCCTGAAGCATTTAAATTCCCCTGTTGCTTTTTTTCCTTACCAGGAAAGACAACCCTAATTTGTTCACAATTTAATGAAGAGCTGTGGTTAGTACTGCCTCAATTCCTAACTTAGTGTGTTGATAGGTACACATTTCTTATGAAAAGGTGTGACCATTTTCAGTACTCCTTATGAGGAAATGGGATTATGGCTAAAGAGATATGCCAGTGTGTGGTAGAGACTGCCCTTTTTTGTAGGCTGATTCCACACTGCCAAAGTCAAGTAAGGTACAAATGTGGGGTCACTTCAAAATGACTGAATTAGTGAGTGATTTTATATACTGGTCTAACTAAAAAGAATGAATTACATATTAGTTTCAATGCTATAATTCTAAATACTGTTCACTGAAGTAAATTTAAATGATAACGATAATTATAAAATAATAATGAAATTATAATACATAAAATAGACAAAAATAAAATGGTAACACAAAAAAAATCAGATGACTTTCTCTTAATTAAAAACGGAGCAGGTAGATAGTGGTGCAGTGGCTACAATGATAGGCCTGCAGTCATGAAAATCCATCTTTCTGAGTTCAAATCTGTTTTGAGATACTAGCTGTGTGACCCTGGGGAAGCCACTTAATCATGTTTCCTTTAGTTTCCTCATCTGTAAAATGAGCTGGAGAATGAAATGGCAAGCCACTCCAGTACCTTTGCCAAGATATTACCAATTGGGGTCAAGAAGAATGGGACATGGCTGAAATGACTCAATAACACAATAACAAACTAAAAAAAAAATCATCATGACAGCAAGATAAAAAACTACTAATATAATAGGAGTCTCCTTCCTCATAGGGATGGTTCTGAAAACCAGGCAGTATTTGGGGCCTATTTTGGGGCCTATTTATACTCTAGGCATATAAGTTTTATATATGTGAATTTTAATGACTTATGGGTCATTATCATATTATAGATAGAACTTTTTTCTAAGGAACTCACTATGGTTACAGATTTTCTAATTCTCCTATTTTGGGGACACAGAAAAGCAATGGGCTTTATGAATATTACAGACTAGAGAGCATGCATTTGGAAAAGGTCAGAAACTGCTCAGAATCATACAAAATCTATAATCTAATCACTCACTCTTGGCACCTCAGGGGAAATCCTTGTAAAAAGTGACAGGCACAGAAAGGAGAAATTCATTGAGGGAAAGTATAAAGAACCACCAGTTGTATAATGGTGAAAAAGTTTAAGCCAAACTATTAAACAACCCATCAATGTATGTTTATTAGAGGCAGGTAAGGAATAAAAGAAAGAGTAATGTTTTACCCTCTGATAGGATGAGACAGAAACCCCTTTTCTCCTTACTCTGTTGGTCTGATAGAGATATTACAGAACTGGCTTATGAATATAGGGTCAAGAATAAAAAATAGAAGTGCTAGATGTGTGTGTGTGTGTGTGTGTGTGTGTGTGTGAATAGGTGTGTGCATGTGTGTATGTGTGTGTTTCAATTCAGAGGACTGAATTATAAGAATTTTATGAGTTTTTTTAGGCTAATGGGGCACATTTTAGTCTAGCTAAAATAGGGCCTTTACATTTGAAGGCATCTTTTGCACTTTTGAAATTTCAGTTATAATTAAAGTGACTCAATCATATTCCCCAGGACAGTTTCAATTCTGTAGAATAAAATATACTTTAGAAAAGGCTTTAGAAGAAGAAAATTTCTGTCTATTCATTTGTTCTGAATTTTTGTTCCAAAAATATATTCAATGCAGTTTCTGGGGTCAGAGTGTGCGTTTTACTATAGGTTCTTACTTTCAGCTTATTCGTTCCATAAGAAATGAAGAACAGGGGCAGCTGGCTAGCTTAGTGGATTGAGAGTCAGGCCTAGAGACGGGAGGTCCTGGGTTCAAATTTGGCCTCAGACACTTCCCAGCTGTGTGACCCTGGGCAAGTCGCTTGACCCCCATTGCCCACCCTTACCACTCTTCCACCTAGGAGCCAATACACAGAAGTTAAGGATAGAAAGAAAGAAAGAAAGAAAGAAAGAAAGAAAGAAAGAAAGAAAGAAAGAAAGAAAGAAAGAAAGAAAGAAGTGAAGAACAAAGATTTATATGAAGTGATGCAAGGGGAAGTGAGCAAAACCAGGAGAACATTATACACAGTAACAGTAATAATATATAATCATCAACTGTGAAAGACATTAGTATGATCAGCAATGCAAGGATCCAAGACAACTCCAAGAGATTTATGATGAAACAGGCTGTCCACTACAATTGTGGGAAAAAATTATCTTAATAAAAAGTCAAATAAAAGGAATTGGGTCCAAGCAAAAAGGAAATAGGTTTATTGTAAGAGGGCCAGTCTCACAATAAAGCTGGACTTCTGGTCAAGACCAAAAGACCCTGACCATTGTGAGAGGATTTCTTTTATCCCTAAAGAATTAGACAACTTTTATACCAATATAAAAATAGTCCAAGACAATAGTTATTCCCATCTAAAAATAAAGGCACACAAAAGCAATGTTCATTGGTTGGGACAACAAGGAAATACTTCTTTTTGGTAGAAGTCATTAGATGATGACTTAAAAGTCACTTAATAGACAAAGGGAGAACCTGGACTAGCAACTCAAATCATAAGAGTATGTGGTGTTGGGTGGTACCAGGCTTTGAACACAGGGCTAGACCTAGTGATGTATACTGGATGACAAGTTCAAGACCGTAATTATTGCTGATGGTGCACAATATAGCAAATTTGAAAGCTAAGGCTGACACTGAGGCCTCTGAGAAAAATGATTAAATATATTATTTCAGTCATCTTAATGTCTATACTAAAACAATCACAAAAAGCCTACTAAAATCATCAGTTATGCTAACATTAGTTACTTATCTTAGAATTATAATTTATAATTAACCTGATACCACTGCTTACACTAAAATCTAATCCTCTTATAAGGGGGTAGGTGTTTTCATGCTTACATTGTAGAAGGAACTGATGGAGTCTGAATGTGAATTGAAGTATACCATTTTTCATTCCTCCTTGCATTTTTTCTCTACTATAAGCAGTATATATATAAATACATATATATATATGTGTATATATATATATATATCTTCTTTCACAAAACAGTGAACATGGAATTATGTATTGCATGATAGAATATATACAAACTATATCACATTACCTGTCATTTCATGGTCAAGGAAGAAGAAGGAAGCTGAGAATTTTGATTGTGAAATATCAGAAAACTATTATGAAAATTGTATCTACATGCAATCTGGAAAAAAATACAAAAAAAAAAAAAAAGAAGTAAAAAAAGACCTATATCTGAAACTCCAGTTCTGCATCAGGGGTATCCTGAAGAAATTTCAAATTTAACATATCCAAAACTGAAATCATTGTCTTTCATCCTAAACTCATTCTCCTTCCAAACATCTCTATTTCTGTCAAAGGTAATTCCTGCAGGCTCTCAGATTTGTGATGTCATCCTCAATCTTGGCTCTTCACTCCACATACCTAATGAATTGCCAAATCTTGCTGTTTCTGCCTTCAAAACATTTCACAGATCTGAGTCCATCTATCCACGCACATAGGATACCTTATTACTCATCCAGATTATTGCAACAGCCTCCTAATTGATTTCTCTGCCTCCAGTCTCTCCTTACACCAGTTCATCCTACATACTACTGAAGAGGTAATTTTTCTTAAGCACAGATCTGACCAGGAGTTTTCCCAACTCCATCCACTTCAATTGCTTCCTATGGCCACCAGGGGTACTTACCCTCATGTATATGGATTTTAAAATGATGGATAGACATCAAGTGGTTCTTAAACTTGGATGGGAAAAAAAAAAAAGAAATGACAGGTAAGCCTTGATTAATGTGAATAATGAATCCTACAAAATGGTCACATAATTTGATTTACATTGCAAAAAATTACCATAGTTTACATATGATTATAACCTTGTAGGTCAGACTTCCCTATGTGTTGTAAAACAATGCAAATCTGAATAATATGGCCACTTTTCATGCACCTTTATTTTCACTAACTGCTAACTTAAATTTTTTCACTTATGAATATAGGTAATAAACCACAGGTGTCAGAAGTACATGTGTCTTTGTCACTGTTATAAAACAAAGATATTTTCATATCACAATATAGTTGCAGCATATATATTAAATATTATTTATCCTCATTAGAACTTAAAAATCATCAGGGTTATAAAACAGATTGTTTGATAGATTACTTTATCACACTTAAAATATTGTGATAACTATATGTAAACATAAGCAGTTTCCCATGTAATACTGTGTATTTTATTTAAGCATTTGAAAACATTATTTTGAGAAGGATTTTATGTTTCAACAAACTGACAAATGCATTCATGAAATAACGACAGAAAGGTTTGGAATGCCTGTACTAGGATAAAATATTAATTACTCTGTTTATCTTTTTAAGCCTTTATTAATCGGCCATTGACCTATCTTCCTAGTCTAGTCATACATTACTCCTTCTGCCTCTGTGTTTTATCCCAAATTGGTCCAACTCAAATTGTTTTCTTTTTTCTTTTACAAAACACTTAATCTCTTATTTCTATGCCTTTCTTCACTTGTCTCACATTCCTGAAATATTCTTCCAACCTATATACACTTCACAAAACCCCTCCCTTCCTTCAAGATGCAGTTCAAGCACTATCATTTATTTTGAACCCATCCTATTCCCTCCAACTGTTCCTGAACTCTGTGTCAATTTATCTTGAGAAAATATTTAATGAGTACTTGTTTAATTATAAGCCTTACCTAACCCAGTATCTCCTTGTCAAAAAGGAGAAGAGACATACAAGTAAAATGTAAAAACTCATTTATTTCTTTATAAAAGCATTTTGTTACATCTTTTTTTTCCTATTGTCAATTATTCATCTTATGCTGGAAGTGAAATTGATGGCTGTAGTTTGCAAAAGAATTGTCTCTTACAAGGTATAGGTATTAAAAATATAAAAAGAGAATAAACTATGCAATTCAGAGAAGTGGGAGGAAATTTTATCTCTTAATTTCTTGACATTAGGATTAAGGTTGATCTGTCAGACCTAAGGAGATCCCTGATATTCACTATTCTTTTTCTGTTAGTGTCAATTCTTTTACTTAAGTTCAAAACCTTTGTGTCATCTTTGATTTCTTCCTCTCCCTAATTACTTACATATAAGTTGCTAATTTTTCCTTTGAACTTGCTTGACTTTTTTTCTTCCTCTGTATTTTCACTGCAACTACCACCAATCTGGACAACTGACAGTTTCCTAATAGTTATTCAACTTCTCTCAACTTCCAATCAATGCTTCATACTGCTTCCACATTAATTTTCCATATGTACAGGTTTGTTCATAACAGCATTCTGCTCAAAGTCATTCAGTAATTCTTTACTGTTGTTGAAATAAAATTAAAACTTCCCAGTCTGGTTCCAGGCCCTTTATGATGTCATGCTTCCTTGACTTTTTTTTTTTTTCCTTCTTTCTTAAAACCCTCATCTTCTGTCTTAGAATCAATTCTAAGTTTTGGTACCAAGGCAGAGGAGTAGTCAGGGCTAGTCAATTGGGATTTAGTGACTTCCCCAGGTAAACACTGCCAGAAAGTGTCTGAGGTTTGAACCCAGGATTTTCTATCTCTAGGCCTGGCTCTTTATCTCCTGAGCCATTTAGCTGCCCCCATGGAGTTAATTTTTTTGCACCAAAATATGTCTTTATATTAATCCCTACCAAATTTCATTTTATTAGATTCAATTCAATTCCCTGTCAAGGTTGAATCTTGACTGCCATTTGAGCTATTAACTGTCCCTCTAAGAATTGGATCATCTGCAATTTTGATGGGCATATTATCTATGCCTTTTCCCAAGTAATTTATAAAAGTCTGACACAATTAAATTCCTGGGGTATGCACGCAACTGAACATCTCCTGCCATGTTGCTATTACTCTATTAACAATTAATCTTTGAGTCCAGCCACTCAACCAGTTCTTATTCTATCTGATATGATTGCATAATCTATAACTTTCACTTTTCTTCACAAAAAAAAAAGATGCTTTATCACAAGTTTTGTTGAAATCCAGGAAAATAATAGCTGGAGAATTATTCTTCAGGTTAAGTGACTATGTGTCAGAGGCAGGGCTTGTTCCCCACCCTCTGCTTCTGACCCCAGGCCATCTTCAATATTCCATGCTACCCCTTGCTTGAGGAAGTAAAATATTTAAATAGGACATGACCTTAAAGATTAATCAATCAACTGGCCTACAAGCATTATTTTAAAATGTCCGCTAATTGACGAACACTCTACTAGGCCCTGGAAATAAAAGGCAAAAGTCAGACAGTACTTGCTCTCAAGGAACTTATATTGGGGAAACAATCTACACACATATAGCTATGTGAAAAATATAAGACAGCTACAAAATAAGCTTGGGAAGGAGTAGAACTAGCAAGGTTCAAACCACATAAAGCCTTCTGAAGAAAGTGGTTTTTAATCTGAATCTTGAAGAAAAGATTGATTTAAAGACTTAAGAGATGAGAAGGGAGAATGCCTCCCTTCCTAACTTCCCTGTTACTACTGTTACCTCCCAATCTCTCAGGCTCACAAATCAGGGGTCCTCCTTAACTCTTGACTCTCTCTCACCTTTTCTATATCTAATCTGTTGCTAAGACTCATTAATTTCACTTTTCTCAAATATAACAGATTTTCTCCTCTGATGCTGCTACCAAGCTGGCATAAGCACTCATCACCTCACACCTAGACCATTACAATAGCCTTTTGTTGGGACTGCCTCTCTCTAGTTTCTCTTCACTCCAATCCTTCCTTCATTCAGCTATTAAACTGATCTCCCTAAATGACAAATCTGACCAAATGACCTTCACTTCTATCAGGATCCAGTCTAAAGTCTTTACTTGACAATCAAACACCACTGTCTGACCTACTCATTTCTGGTCTTCTTATTCTTTACACACTTTCCATCTAAAAAAACTCCTTAATCCAATAATACTATTTTCCTTACTAATCTACCCTGCACACAGAAAATACTTAACTAATGATTATTGAATGAATAATTCCAGATAAGGGTCTAGTAGAAAGATATGGAGATAGGAGATGAGTGTCCCATGAGAGAAATGGTAGAAAAGCCAATTTGATTACAAAGTGCATGGAGGACAAAAATGTGTAAAAGATGACAAACAGACAAGCCAGGTTGTGGAGACATATTTCCTAACCTATAATTCTTGACCTCCATGTCCTCCTCACACTGATCCCTAATTCCTATAAGGCCCAATTCCATTTCCCTAGCTCTATTTGTTGAAACAAACATCTTCAAGCATCTTCTTAGAGTTTTAAGAGACCTATAATATTGGAACTATCAACTATATTCTACAGTGAGGAAACTGAACTCCCAAAGGGAGCTCATCTTCAATTCTTCCTGAAATTAAGGTCAATCTGTAGCTGAAACAAATGGAAACAAAATCTCCTAGATTTACTGATTTTCAGAAATGTATAGAACCTAAAAGACTACATTATTCAGCAATCTTCTCCTTAGAAAGGAGGAAAGAGAAACCCAGAGTTAGTATTTAAACATAAGAACTGAATCTAATTCTCCAGACTTCAGATAATGAATTCCTGAAGAAGGAGCCTAGGTGTGTCAACCCTTCCAGAGCACCAATCCCTGATCTCATGACTCAGGGCAACCTGCCAAGTAGGAAGGAATCCTGTTACTCATTACAGGTAAATGCAATACAGGTAGTATTTTAACACAATACTGGACCTTCCCTCTCCCCACCATCACACAATTTTACTTATTTGAATGACTAGAAGGAAAGTTGGTAAAGGAAAGAAAAAGTCACAGGTATATGAAGGAGTTACAAGAAGCTAATCTCTCCTTTACTCATGCTATTTAAAGTGGTCCTACTATCACTTTTCTGAGGGAAGTAGAAATGAAAAATAATAGAGAAATCTCCTCATCTCTCCTCAACAACATACTTTCAACTAGATCTGGATTCATCCTGGAATTTCAGCCTTGAAAAATTCTGAAAAACTAGGAAGAAGAAAAATTCATTTGAAATATAAGGCCCCCACAATGGACTGATATACTAGTAGAGGAGGAGGTGCTGTATCCTTTCAACCTTACCTTGTCCTTCAATGGAAGACACTCCACTCCCCTTCCTTACATATGCTGGTTATACACTATAACCAATAGTAGATTTTGTTGTTGTTGTTGTTGTTTTTACCTTAAGTGTATGCTTTTCTCAGAGCACAAGTCTAACTAAATCAGCCCACCACTATACACTCCATAAACTCAGTGGTTCACTATTACCACCTCAATTAAATATAAATTCTTCTCTATGGCATTCAGATCTCTTTACAATTTGATCTTATTTTTAGTTTTCTAATTTTTTTTTACTCCTTAATCCTCTCTATATATACTCTATTGTCTTTCTCCTATTCATCACAGATAATCCTTCAACTCTTGTCTTCCTGGTTTTACAATGACACTATGCCTAGAATGCTTGTCCTTTTAGCCTTCATCTCTCAGAATCTGATTTTTTTTTCAAAACCCAGACAATATGTTATCTTCCACATGAAACTTTATTGAATTTCCTTTTACTAGTGACTTTCCCTCCAAGATTTTAACATGTTTTACACATAGCTACATACATATGGTATGTGGAATTTAGTATAAGAAATAAAGAAATTTCTGGGCCATAATTCTTAGTTGAAGAGACATAAAAGTAAACATTCTTGTCACTCTGAGTCATAAAATCTGAGGACCCTGTTATTGACAAATTCCTAGAAAAGCAAATACTATTCCTTCTTCTACAACTGACTATGATTGCTATTGTTATCTTTTTGTTCAGTCTAAGGAGATAGTAAAGATATGTACTTAACAAAAAAAAGTTTACACCAGGAGCTCTTAAGCTCTCTCCTTCTTTATCACAGTTAATTAAGAACTGAGATGACCCTTCCTAATATTTAGTTACATTTAAGATGAATTAGTTTTCTATAAGTGAGCAAAAATAAATTAAATAAATACAAGTTAAGCTCTTTTTGAGGACAGGGAACACTTTTCTTTTTTCTTTCTATTCTTAGGGCCTAAAGCAGTACTTGGCAAGGGGTAGACAGTAAATGCTTCTTAATTATTATATTATTTTTTGTGGCTCTGTGCTATTTAATCTTATGTTTCCCAAAGAGGGAAGCAGTCTGATATCCTAGGATAGAGAAGTAGACTTGAAGTCAGGACGATAATTTCAATTTCTTACTATGACATGGGAAAAATGACCCTAAGAATATGACCTTAAGTCAATTAACCTCTCAATGCTTTTTTTAAATCAATATGCTAAGTTGATAAGTTGCTGATCTGATAAGGGAATTTTTCTTACTGGAAGTATCCAATTCCAAGGAAAAAAACAAATAGGTCCTTACCCCCAAATTCATAAATCCTAATGTGTCCTATACTGATCTACTACTTAAGTTTCATCAGTTTATGTATGGTGATCCAGGAAATATTTTCATAAAAATAGGTATGTATCTGATAAGTTGTTTTATGTAACTCTCAAGAACCCCTAAATCACCTTAGATAGGATTAGAAATTTTGTCCTAGACTCATGTTGGCAAATGAATGGCACATGTGCCTGAGTGTCCTGAAGAGGGCTGTTTCCTTCCCCCACTCCATGCTCTCCTGAGGACATTTCTCACTTCACTTGCCACTATACCCAGTAGTACAATGGGAGACTTCCTCTCTCCCTTGTCTTGGGTAAGGGAGCAGATCACATGTGGTATGACAGTTGCAGTTTGGGTGTTTGGTTTCTAAAAGGTTCACCATCACTGTCCTCAGTCAAGACAGTAGTAGATATAATCTAATCTTAATTATCTTTTTGGTTTAAGAAATTTCTCCCATTGTATCTAGGTTCCTCCTAGGATCTGGCTGCAATCCTTCTTCCTTTTTCTCCATGTAAGCCAATCAGTTGTCCTTCCTTTCCTTTATTCCCCAAAGCATGTATATATAACCCCAAGTTTTTCAGATCCCTGGAAATTCCCGTGATGGACATTCCCATGGTGCATTTTCCCAGAGACATTGTTCTCAGAGTCTCAGAGCTTCGTTCTTTGTGATGTAGTTCACCACTCTGTGTGGTGGCCTTAAGAACTTGCTCTAACTACTTTGGTAGTTCTATATTTTTCAAGGTTGGCATATCAATGTGTTTTGTGGTGCAAAAGGGTGCAAATCAAACCTACAAAGTCTTACTGCAGAATTTCTGACAGTTGAAAAGGGTTTAGAACTCTGACTAGAGGCAGTTGATCCTGAAGGCTTGGTCAGAGCAGGAGGGTCAATTGAGCTCGATCTTTGGTCTGAAAACCTGGCCATGATTCTGCAGCTTTTCTCTTGAGATTTGTAGCTTAACTAATTCCTCTGGATCTCCCTGACCTTCCCTATCCCAATCATCATTTCCCTTCCTAATTTCCTGTGGGTTTTTGGAAGAAGGGTGGATCTGGGTGGTAGCATTCAAACTTTGTAGATTTAGTTTCCCCTTAGTCAAGTAGGGCTTATCCTTGATACAAATTATCTCCTGAATTATTGTATGCAACTTTCCTAACCTTAAAGGCAACAAAACCTCCAAAGACTGAGTGGGGCAGGTCCTTTCTCAGTCTCACATTCCTGTGTGCCTCCCCCACCTGAAGCTTCTCCCTAGGCAGTTGTTAGAGATACCTTGAATCCCTCTGTCCTTTACAATCAACCCTGAAACTCAATAAACCCTGCTGTCACTTAATCAAACCTTTGGCTAAATCATTGGTTGTTTGATAAAAGAGGGAGAAGGGGAGAAAGAATGGTTTTCTCTCTGGGTCCTGAGGAAGTTGGAGGCGTCCATCTTGGAGGAAGTGGTGATCTCTATACTTCCTCTGGACTCTTCCTTTGTAAACCTGAGAAACTGACTAGAAAGCCCTCTAGTCAGTTTCAAGCCATTCTTGGCTGACCCTAACGTTTGTCTGTAGAAGTGCCCTTCCTGCCTGGAGGGCTCAGTCTGTTTCCCTTCAGTGTCTCTGTCTCAACCTGTGTACCCAGTCTGTGTTTCCCTGCTACAGCAGTTTTATATTTCCAAAACTCAGTCATTCCCTTGCACTTCCTACCACTTCAACTTCCTACCTCCACTACTGCACCTTCCTTTCCTACCTATTGACTTAGGGATCTACAAACCCAATCCACCTGCTTTATTCCCTATTACCACTCCCTTATCACCCTACCTGCCTTTAGTCCCTTAATATCACCTACCTGTTTAATCCCCATATTACCTTAATACAGTTATTACAACCTTACCTGTCTTATTTGCTTATTACAGTTTTCAGTAGTATTATACCTGATATTAAATTGGTTGCCCCTTCCCCCAGTACAACACAACAGCTAAATCTTTGACTAACAATATCTTTGAGTAAATGATCTTTCATAGTGCCATTTCGTATTTTCATACTTTAATATATATATGTAATATATGACAAAGCCTAAAAGCAACATGATGTTCAATCATTCAAGAAAAGACTTTATCTTGCATTTTGCAAAAGTGACAGAATAGTTTTTTGACAGTCAATACCTTTTTTTTTGAGATTTAAAAAAATTAAAGGTAAAACAAATATAATTAGATGAATAGTGGTACTATTTTCTAGAAATTTGTAAAGGAAATGCTAGAAGTGTGTCAACACACTGTATTCTTTGTTTATGATTACATGAATTAAGGTAATTGCTTGAGTAAATGTAATTTCAAGTACAAAATATTTATGTAAAGAAACCAATGGAGCTACAATTAAATTTAAAGACAAATATCCAATAGAAAAAACAGATAAATACATTGCTATAGCTCCTTAATATTTGAAAGCTCCAAATGGTATTTCATAAAGATGAAATACAAAAGCCTTCAGAACAAGAAAAAAAAACATATATTATGTAGAGCCATAAATATTAATATTAGAAATCATACACACAAATATATAATGATAATGCAAACTGATCTCTTCATGGTGGATCTTTTTGATGGGTCTATATGTATAAATGAATGTATGTATATGTGTTTATATCTATCTATCTTAGAGCAAAACAGAGGTATGCTCATATATAACATATATAACACATATATAACCCACACTTATGCAAACACATATTTTTATTCCCTTTCCTTAACACTCTTCCCTTCCTCATCCATATGTGGATATAGATATAAATATTTATGCATAATAATATTAATTTACTTTTTGCTTTATATTTTTAAAAGTCCTTATCCATAGAATCTCATTTCATCTTTCTAATAATTTGGCAAGGTAGATAGAATTCCAGAATATAGTGCATAGAAAGGACATTACAAATTATCTAGTATAGTATTAAACTAAATTTATTAGCCTTTTGTAATATTTCTGCCATAATAACTTTTCATCTCCTGTTTCAACATATCCAGTTATATGGCATTCACTACTTTAAGGCCATTTCATTCATGTCGCTTTTGGGTAGCCTTAATTTTTAGACGAAAAATGTTTGTATGTTTCACAGCATTGTAATGACCATTTTATTCTGCTCTCCAAAGTTTTGCCAAATAAGTCTTATTTATATCCACATCACTCTTCATCAGATACTTGAAGACTATCATTTCCTTTTTTCCTTAACACAAGACAGGACATGTTTTTCAACTATCCTTCATGTGATACTATAATGATTTTCTTCCACTGTGAGCAGTATAGATAGGCAAAACCCTACTTTAAAAGTATCTCTCAAACAACATAACATGTGTAATGGAACATTATAAAAAAAAAGAATATCTTTCTTGATATCAGTATTCTATGATAATATTCATGTACCCCAAGAATGCATTCAGTTTTGAAGAAATGATATATTATGAGGTCATTTAAGCTTATTGTCAGGGGTTCTTTTTCACACAAATTTTTCTTAAAGTTTACCCCAAACCTGCACATGTGGTTGACAGAAAAAAAAAAAAAACCAAACAAACTAAATGTAGGGGCTTCCATGTATCTCTATTAATTTCAATCTTGTTATATTTGACCCATGGTTCTGTACTGTCAAGTTTTTGGAATATTGATTTTGACATCCAATATATAAGCTTTCTCTCCTAGATTTGTATTCTCTTGTCAATTTGACAACCATTCTTTGAATATCTTCACATAAGTCACTGATAATCTTTAAAAAAAAGAGCCAGAAAATGAAAACTTCTGCATGGCACTAAAAATTGCCTTTCATGTTGACATTGATTTATTAATCAGCACATTTTGATATGGGTGTTTAATCTTCTACAAAATCACACAACTCAAAGTTCAAATTTTTCTATCTCTTCCGTAAGCATATTATTTTTTCCCATCCAAAAATGTATGTTCTTTTTTTTTCTTGTTTATACCTGTTTTTTTTTTTTATTTAATTGATTAACTTAATACAGAGTCCAGGTAAACTTCATTCACACATAAATGAGGAAACTGAGCCCAGAAAAAGAAGGCTTTCTTTTTACCCCCAAAGGACACATAGTGGCACTCAAGCCTACAGTTTAGGTATTGTTAATGAAATTGATTATGTTGATGACAATGTTGTTGTTGATGATGATGCTGTTGATGATGATGATGGTGATGATTGAATTTGGAATTGGAAGTTTTCCTTCCATTTTAACCTTTCCGACCCTTCCCACTGTAATGATTAAAATTTTCTTAGAGACTGTCTCCAACCTCTTTCACCATTTCATTGCATTGGTCTTCTCCCCCCATCCTCACATGTTCTTCTTTAAGAAATATAAAATTACCACATTTTTTTTTACCTTTCCCACTTCTCTTAATATTATCCTCTTTTTTACCCTAGTTTACATATATATACATATATACATATATATATATATATATATTTTAACTTTTCATCCTATACAGTGCCATTTGTCACTCTTCCCTCTAAGTATAATGTACTACTACTAGCTACTCTGATGATAATAACAATTTTTAAAAGTTACCAATATCATCTTTTCTTATAGGAATACAAATCATTTGAACTTATTGGGTCTCTTAAAAATGTTGTTTTTTGTTTTTTGTTTTCCTTTCTTAATTACCTTTTGGTGATTCTCTAGAGTTCTATGTTTGGGCATCACATTTTCTGTTTAAGTCTTTTCTGTATGAATGCTTGGAAGTCTTCTATTTTATTAAATGACCATACTTTCCCCTTTAAGAATACAGTCAATTTTGCTGCATAGTTGATTCTTGGTTTTACACCCAGTTCCCTTGCTTTACAGAATATCATGTTTCATGCCTTCTGGTCCTTCAGTGTGGATGAAGCCAGGTCCTGTGTTTTTAGAATTGTGGTTCCATGATATCTGAATGGTTTCTTCTTTTTTTTTTAAACCCTTAACTTCTGTGTATTGGCTCCTAGGTGGAAGAGTGGTAAGGGGGGCCAATGGAGGTCAAGTGACTTGCCCAGGGTCACATAGCTGGGAAGTGTCTGAGGCCAGATTTGAACCTAGGACCTCCCTTCTCTAGGCCTGACTCTCAATCAACTGAGCTACCCAGCTGCCCCCTGAATGGTTTCTTCTTATCAACTTGTAGTATCTTTTCCTTGGTCTGGTAGTTCTTGAATTTGGCTATAACATTCCTGGGCATTGCCAATTAGAGATTAAATGCAGGCGGTGATCTTTCAATCTCCACTTTTCCCTCTTATTCAAGAATGTTGGGTCATTTTTCTCAGATAATTTCCTGTAGAATGATATCCAGGATTTTTCTTTTGTCAAAATTTTCTGGTAGTCCAATAATTCTTAAATTGTTTCTTCTGGATCTATTTTCCAGGTCGATAGTTTTATCAATGAGGTGTTTCATATTTTCCTCAATTTTTTCATTCTTTTGATTTTGTTTTATAGACTTTTACTGCCTTGTGAAGTCATTTGCTTCTATTTGTTGGATTCTAATTTTTGAAGACTGAATTTCATCCCTGGCTTTTTAGTCATCTTTCTCCATCTGGTCTGTTTTTCTTTCCAGTCATCTATTATTTTCTTTGCCTCATTTTCAAGCTGGTCAATTCTGGCTATTAAGAAACTATTTTCTTGTTTTAGTTCATGTGCCACTATTTCCAGATAACCTATTTTGATTTTTAACTTATTTTTCCAATTTTCTTTAGCCTCTCTTAATTGTTTTTCTAATTGTGTTTTGAGTTCTTCCAAAGTCCGAGTCCAATTATGCTGGAGTTCCTCAGTTTTTTCTTGGTATTCTTGGTCCTCCTTTGTTCTAGTTATTCTTTGTTCATTACCTGAATAGAACCTGTTGATTATAATTTTTTTCTTTTTTCTGTTGTTTACTCATTTTTTTCCTTCTTTTCCCCATGTAGTTGGCTGTAATCTTGATCCTCTGATTACTTGCTGGATGTGTGGGCTTGGGTTATTCTGTCCTGAGGAAGCTTCTTCTCTTCTCTGCTGATTGACTAAATGAGGCTGATGGAGTATTAATGAGTCCTGAGGTCAGATCTTCCCTAGCTGGCAACAGAAGATTAAGTTGTAGGTGAAAGTGTGGAGACTAAAGAGAGCTATGCTTCTCGCAGTGGGAGTCTTTGTCCTGGGATCTGATTCAGCATGATGCTAAAAGTGGCTCTCAGTGCAGTTGGTGGGAGGAGGGTATTGGAGATTAAGCTTCCCTGCCCTCTGAAGGCTTCTTGGTTGCTCTATTGATAAGACTATATTAAGCCAGGGTGGAGCTGATCTGTGGAGATAGATGTGCCCTGAGGCAAAACCTCAAGGAGAGGAGGCCCAAGATGGAGAGCAGTGACTGCAAGTAGGCTGCCCTCTCCTCCATGCCTCTCCTCCAGTTGCCTCCCTGTTGGATGTGGTTAGAGTCCTGACCCTGGCACAGCTGCAACAGCAAGGTACTCCCTCCAGGTTAGAGCCCTGGAGAGATTTCGGTGATCTTGGGAGACTCAGCACAGTAGGGGAGGGGTCCTGTACCCTCCTTCTTCCTTTTCCTTAAACCAGATAATTCAGCATTATCTGCATACCTTTTAAGTTGAATTGAGCAGGAGTGTCCCCCAGCTCTGACCAGTTGTTAGATTTGGTTTTCTGTCCCCTTGAAGAACTTTGTTATTGATTGGTGTGGAAGGGTTTTCACAGAGGTCTGGACTTGTGCTGCTTCTAAGCAGCCATCTTGACTCTGCCTCATAAGCATATTATTAAAGAATTAATTAAAAACAAATAAAAATCAAGACTCAATATGTCTATAGCATACCCCTGATTAACTGAGTTAATTTTAAAAAATCATGCATTCATTCTTTCCACAAATAATTACTAGATGAAATGTATATAATCAAAGAAGATGATGTCCTTGCTCTAAAGGGCCTTTTGGACACATGTATTATTATTCGTTACATGCTATAAGTGCTGTCCTTTATTTTACCCACTTAGGCTTGCTCTACCTCACCTCAATTACCTTCTATGTAAAGTTTTATAATCTTTAGTCAAATATAGTTTTCATATTCTTCATAAGATATTCTTTATTCCTTGTCAGAATTTTATCATTATGCTATTATGCTGTAGTTTCAAAAATTAAATCATATTTTTGAGACTCTATATACAGCTGTTCACTTTCTTTTAACTTAATACCTCTTCAAAAATCATGACCTCTGCCTGAAAGAAGAGGTGTAACTACCACCTGTTTTACTAAATCCTGCAGTTTCCTTTTAGGGCTTTATAGATACACATCTCAGGTTTCTTCTTATTGTAGCTTTCATTTCCATATCATGTAACAGAAGGGATAGAGGTTGGTGAGCTTCATGAATTTCAGCAAGAAAATGCATCTGTCTTGGATATATGTTCCAAGAGGGTGTTCCAGCAATCCTCCTATCACTCATGTTATATCCACATATGGATCCTTCCTTACCCTTTAGCAGGGAGACCAATTCAATATTATATGCTACTTTATTTTGGGGTTATTGACTTGTTTCTCCCCCAAACTCACCCTCATGCCTGTGAATCCAACTTATTGTTTTATCCCAAGCAGCGCAGGGTGCTGTAAATATTCAAAAGATCTGGGTTTAGCATCTATTTAAGAAACTTCCTATCTGCTCCAATGGTTTAAAATATCTTCTAGTTCTTCTTATAATATTCTTTTAGTGGATAGCCTTTTTCATCATGAGGCTCCTGGAGCTGTCCTGGATTCTTGCATTCTGATAGTAGTTAATTCATTCACAATTGATCATCACATATTATTGCTGTTACTATGTACAATGTTCTCCTGATTATTGCACTTCTATCTTGCTTAAGAACTCGTCATTTTGCCTTACTCTTATTGGTCATGCTTGGGGAACAAAGGTGCATCAAAGATAGGGAACGTATCTTTGTTTGCCATACACGGATCAGAGGACCTGCCTGACAGATGAGTAAAGACATATCAGGTAAAGACGTATCAGTACACCGAACCACAGGATAAAACCACCTGGGAGCCACTGTAGACCAGAGGTGCATGGAGAAATTTGTATATCAGGAGGAAAAATGAGTTCAGTAATAGTGAGATACAATATGTAAGAAGGACTTAAGCTAAATCAGGGTTAAAATCAGAAGGAGGTCACCAGGGAGTGAAATTCAGATTTCAGGATCAATGGCAGGAATGTGGAGTGTTGACATAAAGAGGCCTTTTGCTTCATTCTGCTTGCTAGTGTGATTTGCTCCCCTTTAGAGTTGTGGAAAGCAGCATTAGCCTAACATCCCCATTCTCTGTGATGAGCTGTAACTATGTTGTTGCAGGTGGCAGACACATCATTTCTAATAAGCCAGGAGATAGATAAGCATTGCCCAAACCTTTTCACCTTCTCTTCTAAGCAAGGAGGCCAGTTTTTATTTATAGCACAAATAATTGGTGACTCCCTCAGGGAGAACAAACAGCACATATCCTACAGGTAACAAATTGTTCCTAGGTGTTCTATGTGGGTCTCAAGTTCAACTATAGCCTTTTTTTTTTTTTTTGAGTCTTATAAATTGCAACCAGAAATTTCCTATCAGATCAGGGATCCCGGTTAGTTAGGGGTTACCAAGAGTGTTCCTTTTAAGATGATCCTAGAGCACCCTTTCTTCTGACTCTTCACTCTTACTAAAATGTTACATTATTGGTGAATAAAGAAATGTAAGATTTAAACTTAACATGACATTTAGTCTTTGTTTGACTGATAAGGTAACAGGGCCAAAGCAATTAAGGACTTCCCCAGAGTTACATAAGTACTAAGTTATCAGATTCAATGTTTAAACTTATATCTTACTCCAAATCAAATTGGTGTTCTTTCTAATGTACATTTTCTTCTTTGCTGGTTTAACATCAGACTAGTTTAGTCTTTAGTTTGTAGAGGAGGTAACTACATTTCCAAGAAATTATATTACTTATTCAAGGTTATAGTTAATTGCTGGAAGAAGAAAGAATTAGATCTTGGGTATCCTTATTACTAAGAAATCCACATTGCTTATTATCTCCCTCTTAGGAATTATACAAGTTTGCAAGGTAGCTGCCCCAAATTTTTGTGCAGTCTGTAAACATTAAATGGATTCAACACACATATACTTGGTGCCTACTAAATGTGACAAACTATGCTAGAAATATGGGGTACAAGGGAGAAAAAACTGGTGTAGCCCTTTGGAGATTATATTCAATTAAGTGAAGAGGGAGTGGGTCTGAACCTTTAACAGATGTTTCTATTGCCTTGTGGGTTACGAGATAATAGTAATAAAAACAGTTCAGAAAACTTAGATATCTTATTATTTACTCATCCCCCATGTATAAAGGCATTGTAGTATATTATTTTTCTTCATGTTAATTTTATCAAGTGATACATTAATTTGAGGTACTATTCATCAGACTATAAGCAATTAAAGTAACAGTCTGAATGACCTCAAGCATATTTTAGAATTACTTTAATCATTAGATTGATCAATCAGTTTATAAGCACTTTAAAGCACCTACTATATGACAGGTACTAGAAATATAAATATAAATGGTAAAAGAACATCTACAATCAAACTTTATATGTTGATTTTGTTGTTGTTATTTAGGTGTATACATTCTAATGGAATCTGATCCATGAGTGGAGGCATCACACCTGTTCAGAATGATATGTGAAGACTAGGAAACAAATAGAATGGAATTTGTAAAATCAAAAGGGCTTAAAAAGGTTTAAACAGAACAAAACTAAAATTTTACAGGCAACTATGAATAAATAATAGATTCTATTCTTTTTTTTATACATAGGAGAAAGTTTGATAAGAATCCGGATAGACTTGAAAAAGAGATGAAATGTACTTCCCCCAAAGCATTTTCACACCTTCCAGAACTATTTACATCTAGTTAAAAAAATTGTGGAACAGGGTAACAATAATGTTCTGTTATGTTAACAGGATGAAGATTTCTATGATAGAGGAAAGATTGCTTTTATATTAAGAACATTGGGACATCTACGTGGCTCAGTAGATAGAGAGCTAGACTTGGAGACTGAAGGTTCTGAGTTCAAATGTGACCTCAGGTAATTCTAGCTGAGTAACCCTGGGCAAATTACTTAACCCCAATTGCCTAACCCTTACCATTCTTGTGCCTTGGAATTGATAGTATAAATTCTAAGATAGAAAGATGGTAAAGGCTTAAAAAAAGAAAAAAAAGAACATTATCTGTTAATGAAGTTCTCATAGCTATTGAACAACAAGATCACTATGTAAAGCCATGCCTTAAAGTCATCACATAACATGTTTAATTAGACAAAATTTAATCAATATTAGATACCTACTATATAAAAGGCATTGTGGGAGTCACAAAGTTGTGATCCCTAACCTAAGACTGCTAATAAGGTAGTTGAAAACATACAAAAGAAAATCCTAATTAAATAAAAATGTAAAATAACAATTCGAGAGATGTTACAATCTAGGATAGACAAATGGAAAGATATATTGAATGCTCTGATAACAGAGGAAAGGTAAGGTCAACATAGATTCAAGTAGTCCTATGTGACCCAGAGAGATTTGTAATATGTTCATCTTCTCTAGATCCATGGTGATGAAGCTATGGTACACATGCCAGAGGGGAATGCTCCCCTTCCCCTCTTCTCACAAATGAGGACATCTCTCTCATCACCTGCCCCTCTGCCAAGCAACCCATTGGGAGTGCTTCATCCCTCCACTGTCTGGGATAAGGGGGTGACTCATATGTAGTGTGAGGATTGCAGTTTGGGCACTCAGTATCTAAAAGGTTCATAATCACTGACCTAGATGATAAAGGCAGCTGTCTATAAAGTCTAAGGTTTTAAAAGCATTCCAGCTTTCTTTTCTTATTTATTCCTAAAATAAGGCTTTAAAGTGAATTTGATTGAGATTTACTATTTTTTAAACTCTATTTTCTTTCTTTAATAAAAACCAAGGAAATTTCTACTTTTAGCTTAACATACATCTTGTTTCAACTTCCATGATATTTAGATATTATTTTCAATCATATTCATCAGTTTCTTCATTACCGTGGGATTTAGTCTGTTTGTACTTAATAAGCAACTCTCCCAGAGCAGCTAGGATGCCTCTTATTATCTCATCATCTATTTTATATTTTAACTCTTTAGCACCTGTTTTGGTTATCTCTTTCTCAATTCAGAGATGTTTCTCCTTAACCAAACAAAAAAGTGTGATTAATTCTGAGTTTTCTTAATCTTATTTTAGCTTCATCTAATCCACTCCAAACCTCATTTCCTCACTGATTCTATTATCCTTATGTAGCAATATCATCCCTTTATTAAAAAACAAACAAAAAAACCTTACCTCCCATATTAGAATCAATACTGTGTATTGATTCAAAGGCAGACAGGTAGTAAGGGCAAGGCAATGGGTGATAAGTTATTTGCCCAGGATCATAGAGCTAGGAAATGTCTGAGACCAGATTTGAACTCAGGCCTGGGTTCTATGCCTGGCTCTCAATCCACTGAGCCACCTAGCTGCCTCTGGTCACTTCTTTCTTGTTGTTCTCAGTGTCCTTATGAATTTAAGTTCATTCCTAGAGTCAGTATGCTTTATTTCTTAATAAATTTTTATTCCTTTCTTAAATATTTTCCAGTTGGATACAAAAAATTAACATTCATTTAAAAAAATTGATTTCCAAATTTTTTTCTTATCTCCCTCCACTCCCCTCTCCTTGAAAAAGACATCATTTTGATAATCATTTATACATATGAAATCAGACAAAACATATCTCTATATTAGTCACTTTGCAAAAAGAAAACATACAAAAAAGAAAAAGTAAAAAAAAAGGTATATTTCAAAATATATTCAGAGTTCATCAATTCTCTCTTTGGAGGTGGGTTATTTTTTCGTCACACGTCCTTTGGCATTGTCTCAGATCATTGTATTAATTTAGTAGCCAAATCTTCCAAAGTTGATCATCCTCACAATATTGTTGTTACCATGTACACTGGCTTTTTTTTCTTTTCATTACACTTTGAATCATTTCATATAATTCTTACCAAGTTTTTAAGAAACTATCCTGCTCATTATTTCTTATAGTATAATAGTATTCCAACAAAGCTTATATAATTTGTTTATTCATTCCCCACTTAATGAATACCTCCTCAGTTTCCAGTTCTTTGCTGGCAAAAAAACTGCTATAAATATTATTGTACAAATAGGTCCTTTTCCCTTTCCTTTTATCTATTTGGGATACAGATATAGTAGTGGTATTGCTAGGTCAAAAATATACACAGTTGTATAGCCTTTGGATGTAGTTCTAAATTGTTCTCCAGAATTATTGGACTAGTTCATAACTATACTCTCATTATGTTAGTTACCCATTTTTCCATATCCTTTCCACCATTTGTTATTTTCTTTTTCTCTCATATTAGTTAATCAGATAGATGTAACATGGTATTTCGGATTTTAATTTTCATTTCTCTAATTGGTAGTGATCTAGAGCATTTTTCCATGTGGCTAATGATAGCTTTCCTTTCTTCTTTTGAAAACTCTTTGTTCAAATCCTTTGACAAGATTTAGTATTCTTGACATTATTCACCACAGAACTTAAGTTATAAGCCTTTGTATTCATCCTCCTTTACTTATTCATACTTCTATCTTTTGGGTATTTTTTTAAATGTAATGTTTTGTTGTTTTTTTTTTATTCTTGGCCAAATAGCCTATGCTTTCTGTATTTTCAGTCATGGTCCAGAATTTCAGATTCCATTCTTATATACTGAATTGAATTTAGGAGGATGGTAAAGGTTAAATAATGGACATCTACACAATAAATATATTATGTACATTTTCCAATTTTAATGAGGATGAGATTGTTAAAAGTAACTTGACTCCTTGGTTAAATATACATTTTGTGATTCTCTTTCTTACATGAAGATATGATACTTACCAATGTAAACTTGCTCTATATACACAAGTGCTTTCATTCTATCCTGTCTTTTCTGGCAGATTAACTCTTTAATCAAATATTTTCTTAATAATCTCAAGTCTTTCTCTGTTTATTGGTTGCTTCCCTTATTCCTAAAACTATATCTATGTCTTTCTTCCCCATCTTCAAAAAACTCTCACTTATTCAGTCTATCCCCACTATCTATGATGCTATAAATCTCTTCCCTTTTGTTGCTAAACGCTTTGAAAAGACCACCTATAATTTGTGCCTCCACTTTCTTTACTCTTTTTCTGTTCTCAGCTCTCTGCATTCTAGATTATGATCTCATCATTAAGCTGAAATTATTTTTGCTGTTTTCAAAGTTATCAATTATCTCTCAATTATCACATTTTTAATCTTTCCTCAAACCTCATCCTTCCTGAACTCTACATACAACCTTTGATACAGTCAATAGCCCCCCCCTCTATTTATATATATATATATAT
>NC_058130.1:119839756-119868764 GCF_016433145.1 Gracilinanus agilis | reverse complement strand
AGGAAGAAGTGACTTGTGTTCTGGGAAGGACTCCATTGGGGGTTAACACAAACTGTGGTTAGCCCTAGGAGCACTCAGAGTAAAAGGACATCCTGTATCCTGATTTTCCCCTGGGATCCTGAGTGGTGGCATCTAGCAGAGAGAGATCTACAGTCCTGTGCCAAGGAAGAGGAGGAAGTTTTGAGATCTGGTGGACAGCGTTTCAAGCAAAACCCTCCCTACCTGATACCTGAGACAACCTTGGCTCTTGGCATCCAGAGATCATCAGTGGATTGCAGTGAGAATCCCAAAGCCATAAGGCCCCTAGCTGAGCCTGGCAGGTTCCAGGTCTGAGGCAGTCACCCAGAGACTCCACTGTTCCTTGGGCCCTGTCAGTTTAGATGACTAAGTTAGTGTAGAAATAAGTCTTTCCTTTCCCTGTGGGTTATGTCATTAGATTTAAGGTTTTAGAGTAGATATCCCTATCCCACCTTTTAGTTGTTCATAATTAAACCCAGTTATATCCTGTTACCTTGTCTGTTGAATTCAAGGCCTCTGGCCAGAGTGACAGTTAGCTAACTGTCATTTGTCAGTTAGGAGCAGCTTGGTTGTTCAAGTCTTCAATGTCCAGGTCAAGTCTCTCATAAATCCCAGTGTGTGTTCCCACAAACCACTTAGTTTATTTATAATATCCCTGGTGACCTCATTACCTTTACTTATATTTCCCACAACCAGTATGTTACCTGTCTCTTATTTATACATGATAAATGGCAAATCAGGAAGGAAATATATTAAATAACACCTATAGAATTTAACAAAGAAATGTTTGGATTTCATTTTTTAAAAATTAAGCTTTTCTTGCTCTAACAATAGAGTTCCTGGGTTTCTAACACTTAAATGTGTTGATCTGGCTTTGAAAGGAAAACTTGAAATTTTACAATATGTGATTTTACCTTTTATTCAGCTAGTTATGAAAAACAAGAAGGCATAAGGCTTATTTCTGGGGAAAAATAATTCGGGGGAAGAAACCTTAGTGATCATAGTCAAATATTTTCATTTTCTGGTAGTAGAAGAATAAATTAAGGCTCAAAATATTAAAGCAATTTCATCTTTGTATTTCAGTTACCTGATATACACTAAATCTTCAAATTAGGGTTCTTTAGGGGTATGCACTTCCTGAAATTCACTGAACCTACTTTTTCTTTCTTTGAATATGATTTCACCTCTAAATTCCAATGGAAGATACAGGTACATGTTGAGAAAGGTCATACATTTTTTCTGTTCTCTCTAAAGCCATGTCTCTGTCCACACAAATATCTCTCCTTATCTTAATGCCTGTTTTGAATGAATATTCCCAGCATTTCCTACTTCCAACTTTAGTGGAATTTCCCAACATTCCTAGAATTCTGTCGAGTTAAATATGAGATTAATATCATTTATTGTATCTTATTTGCCAAGATTTTATAAAAAAGTATTATTTATCCTTTTTTTTTGCTCAGCATCTTTATTTGATCACAAATAAATTAATCAGCCAAGCATGATGTTTAGCTAGTAGATTGTCCTACAGTTTACCATCACATCATTATCTAAATGCTTATTTTACAAAGGAATTATTGAAATATTCACATACTTTGACTATCAGAAGCCAAATTGTATTTTGCTCTAATTAATACTCCTCATAGAAAGACAATGAGTAAAGTACATATATATATGTGTATATATATCTATATATATCTATATATCTATATCTATATATATATATATAGCATGTTCTTTATTTTTGTCAATACAATCATAGAAAAATTCTCTGCCAGTTTAATTTAGGATTTTATTGGAAGGGGAACAAAGAAAACACCTAAAAATCTTCAATGTACTGTAAGTTGCCCTGTCACCAACCACATGACATTTATTTAATCCACTCTTCTGATGTTGTTCATCTTATGGGCAATTACATCATTTGCCGATTAAGCTTGTTTCATGCAAAGTACTAATGATCTGCAGTTTCTGTTGTTTTTCCACAAGTGAAAACTAGAAATAGTGCTTTTTTTTAAGACTGTCTTGAAGATGTTCATCAGATTTACATTTTCTTTCTCATTATAGAACTTTAAAATGAGCCACACTTCACAGCTCAAAGTGTGGAAGATGTCATTAAACTAGCTGTCTAATCAAGAAGGTGTAAAAAATTTAATTAAACTAATGGCAGGCTGACTTAATTATTCTAAAATATATTAAAACACATGCTATACATGTGATTACTATCTTATAATTCACATAAGATTCTTATTTACTTTCTTGCTTATTACTTGTCACAATCTTTCTGCATAGATATTGCAAAGATATATCCAGACACATACAAATAAGATGATTTATCAACTCATACACTAAACACGGAAATAAATTAAATTTAGACATGAGCTTATTTATTCCTATTTTTAGAACACTTAATGACATTCTATGTGTTTGACTCCAACTAAAAGACTCAAAAAGCTTTCTATCAGTTTTGATTTTATTTTGATAAACTCTTTACTCCATTCCATTTTCTTCTTTCCCTCCTCCCCCACATTACTAGTTTAATTTGTCCAGGCAAAAATCAATGATAAATGCTAGTTGAGTGAACTAAGTAGTAAAATAAACCAGGTGAAATGTTATTATACTCCACAGGGAGTAATGCTTAGCTCACAACTTCATTTATATTACAGTTGATTAAATTATTTCTGTTTTCAAATCCTTATTCATGTCTTCCCTGACAACCTGCAGGCTCTCTCATTTTATTTTCTTACTTATAATGCCACTTGGATCCTCTGAAATACTGATAAAATCTCACCTCTGCATCCCCTGATCACTTACATATATCATGCCAAGGAGTTGTATTAAATTGCACCTGTGGCTGGTTAGGTCCATTGGTGAGAGCACAGTGTTAACAAGACAAAGGTCATGGCTTCTTTCCTCTTGTGGGCCAGTTAGCTTTGCTCTTTTCCACAGTCATAGATTGTACCAATGACCCCAGCCAGCTGTCTTGCAGATGTGTACTATTAGTCACAGAGGAGACTGAGTGAGAGCAGGTGGATAGCATTAGCACAAATCTATCACCACAACTAGAAAAACAACTCAAACTGTGTGCCTTATCGACAGTGGGTCAGGAGTGGCATCTTTTTTAAAAGAAAAAGAGTGAATTTATTTATAGAATGAAGGGGGTGAACCTGTTATTTTAAAGTTACATCCAGTCCTGTCCTTCTAGCATATTAATTTTTTATTTCTACTGTTCTTTTTCTATTTGTACTGTTATTTTTCTATTTGTTTCATCCTGTCTGGCTCATTAGATCATAATTTTCTCAAAGGCAGAGAACACGTCTTCTGAGAATTGTACACTTTCACTCTCCAAAACAGTATCTTCTTGGCAGGTACTAATAAGAAAAATATATATTTCTTTTATGACTTTTGCTACACTTAAGTATGAAGTACATTAGCAAAATAGTATTTTTTAGTGATTTTTTGAGTGTTGAGAATATAAAAACTATAAATGTGAAACTTTTTGAGAAACTTCTTTTTGGTCAACTTTGAGAGATCAAGAATATATGAAGAAATATATATTTAAAATTACCTTTTTATTGGACCTAAAGTTAATTTTTTCATTTAGCCTGTTATCATTTATTATTTTCCCTATTAATAGAAGTTAAATAAAGAAAACCAAAATAAATATTTAAAACAAGAAGCCTTCTTATAATGATCAGATTCCGTGGTCATTTATAAAAATCATAATCTTATTCCTGCAATTGACATCAATCTATCTGGTTAAAAATACATGTAGGTTCTTCCAAATGAATAAAGCATGATATTCTCATACCAAGATAGAGTAATGTCCTGTGAGGTAGCTTCCAGTTCTAAATGTCAGATGTAGGTCTTGAATTCGGGCAATGCTGATTAGAAGGTCAGACCTATTCAGGATATCTGATTATCTTTTTCCAAAATGTACTTTATTACATAAATATAAGCTAGGGTCCTATGGGCTAACAATCTTTGCTCTGTTTTCCTTTTTTCACTACATGTTCAGTTTTATGATTTGGTATTGAATACAACTATTATATGCATTTTTATGACTTTATTCATAACTATCCCTGTATTATATAGAAAATCTACCATGTTGTTTTAAAACGTTAACTCTTCAAATTTTATCTGAGCTTCAGGATTATATAAGCAGTCTATATTTCAGTGCTCACTTTTTTCCTTCCATATCTTTGAGCAGCCTTCAGTCTATCTTAACTATGATTATATATGGCCCAGTGGCAGCTGACAGCTTCTTGATTCATCACTGCATATGGCCCACTGATGGTTGACGACTGTCACTCAGACTCACACGAGGCACTAGCCAATCATGTGGCACTCGGTAAAAAGCAGAGTCAAAGCTTGGGATGACAAAATGTTATTGTTGCCTTGATTAGTGACTTCAATATCAAAACACTTTCCCCAGACATCTCCATCTTGACACATACAACTCATTCAAAGAAAAAAAAAAGTGATGAAATATTTTTTGGCAGTTCATCTGATTTTGCCATTAAAAATAAAAACTTTCATCTATCATTTTGCATTATTCTTCTTGAAAATATTTTAATGTCTTTTGATAGACATGATTCGCAACATGAAATAGGGAGTTTGTAAGATACATTTTATTTTTGTTTTTAAGTATGTCGTGCATAAGCATTTGTCAGCATGGAGCAGTGGATTGATAGGGATTCTGAGGATGTGTATGATTCTTCCCTCTACCACTTACTAACTCTGTAAACCAGAAGTGTCAAACATGTGACTCAGTGGGCCAAATCAGATTAAGAACCATTGGGAAATATTTAACAAAATAAATACAAATTAAATAGAACATAGGTAATAGCTATTGGATTTTAATTTCCTTATAGGCAAAAAGAGTTTAGACTAGATAATATCTATGATTTCCAGCTCTAAGACTATAAATTTCAAATATGATCAAAATTAATATAACTAGAAAAAATATTGATATTTCTACCTCCTCATTTAAATAATTAGGAAAATAAGATCCAAAGCATTTTACTAGCTGTGCTGCATAGTGGGAAGTACATCGAACATCTTAAACATAAATTAATCTGGACTAAAGGCATGGTGATCATGGGCAAATTAATTAACATCTTTAGGCCCTGTGGTTATTATCTGTAAAAAGAATGAGTTGAGCTAGAAAAGACTTTGATTTCTGTTAGCTCTATAACTCCATGACTATTTAATGTCACATCACTAATTAGTAGTATAGCAAGGATAAGAAATCCTAGTTTCTTGGTCTATGCTCATGTTCTGTTGTTCACTGAAACCTCATTGCCATGGTTATAAATGTTTGATACAAATATTTTCATTAAATCCTTGAATAACCATAAATACAATGCAAAAATTTTTTAGTGGTTTTGGGAATGTTTACGTTTTTCCTGCCAACATGACTTCTTATGACAGAATAATATTGTTTCTGAAGAATGAGCATCACCTAAAGGGCAATGTGGAGGATCATGGTGGGCATGAATGGGTTGCAGCACAAAAAAACAAGAGATTACTAAAGAGAAGTAATGGAAATGATTGCTCCCAGTGAAATTTATGACTGGGCTGAAAAAAATATTGGGTTGCTCTGATATCAAGATAAAAGAAAGACTGTAGGATAGCACATGCCTTACCAATATGCATGTCATGTCAAGAGTGGACTAACACACCCTCCTTAGCCACTTCCAAACATTGAATGGATTCCTTATAGCAAATTTATGGAAAGATACAGACAGAATGAATCAGATGATTAAATATCTAGACAACAGAGAGCAGTCAGTCAAGAAGCAATTATTAAGCCCATATTATGTGTCAGGCACTATGCTAAGTAAGCACCAGATACAAATCTATCTTGATCTCAATTAGTATGAACAATTACTTCCCCAAAGAGGTCACATGTATTCAAATTCATAATATTCAGTTACAATTATGTGAAATACAGTTGCAGATCATTGAAAATACAAAGTGCAAATCTGTATTTTTCAGCATTATTCACCATTATTCAGCAACTAGTTATAAGAAAATAGGATGTGAATCCTGTTCTGAAGGAACTTTCATTCCAATTGGTGAATTTAATACATAAAGGGTGAGCTGAAAAGTTGTGCAATAGAGAGAGGAGGACATATTTATAGTATGGAAGGTGGTGAAGTCCTGAGAATGAAGATTGGCTGGGGTGGGTCTTTCCTCAAAATGGAAGTGCTGAGAAGAAACAGGAGAAAGGACCTGAAAAGGTTGGGGTGTAGACATCAAGGCATGGTGCTTTTAAGTCCTAAGAATCTAGGGGTTGGAAGGGCCTTCAGAAAATAGTTCCCCAACCCCATGTTTTTTCAGATGAAGAAATAGGTTCATCTGAGTTGAATGAGAGAAGATTTGAAGTCAGGTCTTTTGACTTCAAAATTGGTCTTTTTCTCTACAAAAATGCCACGTATAATGAGCAGTCACAAAACTATTATATTTGTGTTGATAGAGAGGGTACTTTCATGTATCTAATCATAGGTCTTTTGGAGTATTTGATTAGAATAGCTTGTCTCTGATAATAATATGTATAAACATTTTAAAATGTGTTCTATATTAGAATATGTTCAGTGTACCACTCAACAAATAAACTCATGTGGCTTAATAGGACCTCTCTTTCCGTAATTTGGATGGCCATGTGTTTATTTATCAAAGGATTTACAACTGAATCATTGTTCATAAGACATTTATACTTTTGATATTTTGAATTTATAGTCTAAGAATGTTTTATGAAAATTGTAAATCTATACTAATCCTGATATTAAACTAACATGACAAAAATTCTATGCAAATTGTGGGTATTAATAAGTGGAAGGACTATCAATTCTGTTCTATATTATAATATTATTAAACTCATTGCATTCTTATATATAGAGAGATATTAGGACTGTAATAAAAAAATCAACACCTCCATCCTTGACATTAATGAATTGTAGAATACTACTGATGTAATGAGAGGAAAGCTTATACAGTGGGAAGTTCTCAATCCTCAGGATACAAAAATAATTTTAGCTGTAGGAATTCACATTTCAAATTATGTATATTAGAGAAATGTTTAAAGTCTCCATCTGGATACTTAATACAGATTCAGTTGCTTTATGCATGTATAATATATATGTTATTGAAAGAAAATACATGCATATATTATATATATGTATGCATAATTTATACATATGGACATATGCATTTGTATATATTTTACATATGTATATGTTCATATGTAAGTAAGCTTAATTTTTTAATGTAAAATCCTGCAGCAAAAACTGTTCTGGGGGAAAAAGTTTACATAGTAGGAAATTTTCACTCTTCTTAGCATATATGCTTTTCCCCCATCACATTATAGTGAAGAGCATTCTATAACTCATTAATATATACATGTGAACATATATGTTCAGCTACTCAGAAACCAGAATTTGGGGATGTCTTGAAACTCATTGAATATCTCTAGTGGAAGGGAGACTTTATTTTTATTGATTTTCCCCAGAAGTGGCTTGGTAATGGACAGAGAAATGTCCAGAGGTTCGAATCCTGACCATGCCACTTATTAGCTGCAAGATGTCACTTAACCTCTCATTGCCTCAGGTGATTTTTCTAAGATTATAAATTATAGAGCATTTGCAGATTTGATTGGTACGCTAATTTTCCTTAAAAAAGAGCTGCCTTTAATAATGAAATCACAGGTTTAGTCCAAATTAAAAGAACATGGCAACACGGGGGACTGGTAGCTGGCTCAGTGGAGAGAGATCCAGACCTGCACATATGAGATCCTGGGTTCAGACTTGACTTCTGATACTTCCTGACTAATCCCCATCATCTAGCCACTCTTCTGCCTTAGAAACAATACATGGAATTGATTCTAAGGCAGAAGGTAAGGGTTTAAAAAAAATAACCACAAACCAAACCAAACAAACAAACAAACGAAAACCAATTTCTTAAGTCTAAGTAACTCTCAGGAAAGTTTTCTCACTCCTTCATTTTTCATTAATTCATCCTGGCTGATGAGAATCAGAACACAATTACCCTTATCTAGTGGTTTTTCTTTCTGTACTACAACATATTTTCTCTCTTTTTTCTTTTCTTCACAAAGTTAAGTGCTCTTTTGCTTTTCTAGCAAATAACCCAATAGGGAAGCCTTCTTACTTTTTCAGAGTTGTTAAGCATCACAATATAGACTTTGTCATTGTACCTTTTTCAATTGGAAAATCTCTGGCAGAAATCATTAACTGCTTTTATCAGGTAATCTCTACTTTTTAATTGCCACCATGCATTTTCTAATTGTTGATTTCTCTTTAGGTTCTGTACTTGGAATATGATACAGGAAGATGTTGTTTTTCCTTTCTATCATTCTTAAGCAGTGCAGAAGATATGTTAATCTTGTACTCTAGTCACGTAAGCTTTACCTTGTCTAAAATATGTAAAGGAGAGCCCAAAATGACCTTTTTGTTCTTTTTTGTCCCCTCTAATTTCCATGACTATGTGATAACTGAATGGATTATTTCATTTCCAGTCTCATTATGCTCAGTCATACAATTTAATCCTGACATCTCTACTTTGACCATTACTACTTGCTATTCTAGCATTGTTAAAAAAGTTGCTTACTTTAAATGACCATCCAGGAACAGCTAGCACCTTTTTTCTTTAGTAATATTTCTTAGTTGTAATTAGAATAGTAACTGGTAACTAAATATACCTGAAGCAATATATTAAATTCTCTAGTGTTTCTACACAATTTTAATTAAAAGAGGTGCTATCAAACACTGAGTCGAGTCTTTTATGGCTTTCAGGTTTCTGAATGTATCTTCGGATGTTATTAATGTTAATATTCCATTAAAATTGATAATTACATATTTTCATATTTGCATTTTCAATCTTAGAATATGAACATATCCAGCAAGTTTATGGAATATTTATATTTTTATACATGCAGAATCTGCTTATAAGAAATCCTTTGGAATCTGTCAGAGTTAGAAGAAGCCTCAGTGGTCATGAGTTGACTACCTACCAATAAATCCATCTATTTTTCAATATACTCAAGAAATATAAAGATACTTTTTTTTGAAAACTCTAATGAGGCTACTTCCTGGGACAATCAGTCCATTCCATTTTGACACAGATTTAGAAAGTTTTCCCTTATATTAAATCTGAATCTACTTCTATGAAATCCTATATCATGACTCCTAATCCTGCCCTCTTAAACCAAACAAACAAACAAACAAAAAAAGGATAATCTTATATCCATATGGCAGTCCTTAAAACACTTGAAAATAGCTATCATGTTATTCCTGAGTCTTCTATTCTCCAAGCTAAATATCTCAAGTTTCTTCAAGCAATGCTCATATAGTATGAACTTTATGAGTTATAACATGAGAATTTATATAGCTTTGACAATTGCAAAGTACCTTCCATGTTATCTCATTTGATATTCACAACTCTATGAAGTTGTACATTTGTACATTTGTTCAATTGTTTCAGCCATGCCCAACACTTTGTGACCTCATTTACGGTTTTCTTGGAAAAGATACTAGAATTACTTGTCATTTTCTTCTCCTGATGATTTTACAAATGAGTTAACTGAGGCATATTTAAGTGACTTGTCTAAGGTCATATAGCTGTTAACTGTCAGAGAACAGATTTGAACTCGGGTCTTCCTGACTCTAGGGTCAGTGCTATATGCACATGAGGTCACCTAACAACCTTTTTTGTCCATTAGCAAACTAAACTATTGCATGTCTGAAGTGGAATTTGAACTCATTTTCTCAACTCCAAATTCAATGCTTTATGTATTGCATTATTTATCTGCATTAATGTATTTTACAATCAGTCTTTCAATTTTGGAATTTATACAATTCCAAAGATCCAAAAAAAGTCAGGAGGCAGAAAAGTAATGTGTTATTTTTGAGATCATGGAGAACGTTAATTATTTTCTACTTTTAATAAGTTAGCCAAGAGAACTGTATACACAATTTGCACAAAGCAAACTGGAGGGATTCATTGAAAATCAATTATCAGTTGAAGTTATTAGCTTACTGAATATCATGAGGTCCTCTTTAATAGAATCAATATCTATTGACATTCTATCCTCTATTCTATTCCCCCACCTCTGTTAGGTTAAGCTAGTTCTTTCATTAAATTAACCTTCTCTGCCTCAATTTTTAATTAAAAAATTTGAGAGGGATTAAATAGGCTATATTATAGATTCTTAATTTCTGGCAAGGGTTTGCTGGTAAATGTTTGACAGCTGGCTCTCAGAAAAAATACATACTTAGGAAATGATTTTAAATTTAATTTGTATAATTATTAATATTTCTTATATTTCTTTAGGTCTAGATTATCAATAGGACAATAAATCAATCCCTGGTATTTACTGATTTCTGAGGTATACATTCTTACACTGAAAATTTAAGTTGTGAAATCAACTATGTGGCTTAGTGGAATGAAAGACAGACCTAGAGACAGGAGGTCCTGGGTTCAAATCTGACCTCAGACACTAACTGTGTGATATGGGGCAAATCACCTAACCCCCACTGAATATCCCAGGGACAGCCAACCTTTTAGAGAGGACAGTAATGTGAGAAATGTCCTTAGGCATCCATGGAAAAGGGGAGTGTAGCGGCTCAGCGATGCAACCCTCTGGTTTTCTAGTAATGAACTCTGGTAAACTCTGCTGGGGTAATGGCATGAGCTTCCACAGAGAGGGCTCTGAGTGCCCCCTCTGGCACACATGCTATAGGTTTGCCACCACAGGACTAGCCCTTACCACTCTTCTGCCTTGGAACCAATACACGTTATCAATTCTAAGATGGAACATAAGAGTTTAGAAAACAAAAAGGAAAGAAAATTGAAGTTATCTTTCTAGAACCTGTTAGAGGTGACGTTAGCATACCACTGATTCTTGATCACCTAGAACCATTAAAGAAACTTGCCCATGTGGAGCTGATACCCCTTGTACTACAGAGCTAAGACCTATTAAATCACTTCTTCACACTACTGACCACATTTGTTTATAAGGAGATAAAGGGCCCTGCATAGTGCCCTTATCTATTAAGTACTGTATCTTCGTGGAATATCTGGACAATATCCAGTTATGAATTGTTAAATGACCTGTGGGTTTCAGGTTTTGATCTAATATTAGATCTAAATGACAAGAGATGAACCTGTCAAGGCCAGAATACACCACCTTATTTTCCTTTTAATTATTTCCTTTTTATCTCATTTATTCTAAAATACTTAAAAATAAATTCATCTTGCACTCATATTATTGTAAATAAAACAACTTCTAAGTTGAAAAATATATTGCCTTTCCTTTTTAGTTGCTTGAACTAACCAGACACACAACAACATTTCATTTTAGGGATCTCTTGCCAAAGTTAATCTTTGACTTGTTAAAGTCTGAGAGGGAAACCATCTTTTAAATGTGGGCTCAGTACTGGTACATAGGATCTTTGTTTCCTTGGGACCACATATTATATAAGGAGCATGAGAACACAGCCAAATTGCAGTTATAATTAGAACCACCCCACAAAGTTCCAACCCAATCCAGCCCAATCAAAACCAAGCCAATCAGTGTTTAATCCAACCCCAATTAGGTCTGTCAACAAAGACTTCCTTTTAGATTCCTTCCAAAAAGTTCAAGGAAGGGGAAAAAAAAACAAAACTAACAGTCCAAACCAAAAGCCCCAAACCCAAAAGACAAAAAGCCCTCTAAAGGCTAAAGCCAAAAGCCCTCTCAGTAAGCTCAGGCCTGCCATTATATTCCAGCAACTAAAAGCCAACCACTAACCAATCACCAACCCACACCACCAGCAACCAACCCACACTGACCAACCCACGCCCAGCAGCCAACTTCTTCACAACTTCCAGCCCTAACTGTCAGCAACTGACAGACCACAACTGTCAGCGAGTCCCTCCCCCCGCCCCCAGCAAGAGTTAGCAATCGACAGGACAACCGACTCACCCTAAGCCCCTTTTATAACCTACTCCTACTTTACTTCCTATCTCTATGGTTTCTCCTTCCTGTCAGTGTGGGCTGGTTAGTCCCTACACATCTCTATAGTAAGAGGACCTCCAGGTCCCCTGTTAAATTAGAGAAGGACTAAAGAATTATTTTTTACAAAAAGAATACTTTGATCCAGTAATACCACTACTAGATCTATGTTTCAATGAGATAAGAAAAATGAAAAAAAAAAACAACCTTGTATCACTGCCAAGGAAATTTACTCTCATCACTTTCTGGGGTTGTACAGGTGATGCTGACTACCTAATAGGAGCATGAACTTGACCAGGAGCTGAGGATTATGTGAAGGAAAAGGCAACAATAGAGTCAAGAGATCATGAGACAGGGGGGAGGGCAGATGTCCCCTGAACTGCCCCCTGGATATACCCTGGGGGGCCCAGGCAAAATAGAAAGCCACAGTTGACTCCTGAGATGTAATGGGTGAGAGTTAGTGGGTGAAGAAAAAGTTTGATAAACTGAGGTAAGAGTGAATTTTGCTCTCTTCTCTTCTATGTTTGTTGTTGGCTGGACTTCTCTATGAACATGGGTAGGGCCCCTAATGGTGGCCACAGAATAACAAGCTAAATGGAGCAATAAGGAAAGTAACCTATCTTTCCTATTTTTTCATCTTTTCCCCCTATATTTTTGGTTTAATAGAGTTATTAATTTATGACTGGTCTCATAATTTATACTGGTCTCATAAAAATACCCAAATATTTATAGCTGCTCTTTTTGTGGTGGCAAAGAATTGTGAACTAAATGAATGTCCCTCAGTTGGGGAATGGCTGAAAAAATTGTGGTATGTGATGGTGATGGAATAGTATTGTACTATGAGGAATGATGAACAGGATGATTTCAGAAAGAGCTGAACAGACCTAAGTGAACTGATGCAGAGTGAAATAAGCAGAACCAGGAAAATGTACACAGTAATAGCAATATTGTGGAATGATCAAATGTGATAGACTTAGCTACTGTCAGCAACACAGTGATCAAGAACAACTCTGAGGGACTGATTAAAGAGCAAGCTATCCACCTCTAGAGACAAAATTTTAGAAGTAGGAATTTGGATGAAAGCTTATGATTGATCACTTATTAATTTGTCTATATGTTTTATAATATTATTTTATAATATTACTAATATAAAAATGAATAATATAGAAATATGTTTTGCATGACAATACATGTATAACCCAGATTGAATTGTTTGTCAGCTCTGGGATGTGGAAGGGAAGAAGGGAGGGAAATAATTTGGATCATATAACTTCAGAAAACTTATGTAGAAAGTTTTTATTACTTATAATTTGTAAGAAATAAATAAAAGTGTTACAATACATTGAAAATGATAAATTGTAAATGAGAAAAGTATAAAGCACTGATGGTAAACCTATGACACATATGCCAAAGATGGCACACAGAGTGCTCTCTGTGAGCACATTTACCATCTTTCCCCTCAAACTCCCTATTCCCTGCCTGCCCAAGAGTTCATTACCAGAAAGGCAGAGGGACTTGTGCAAAGCTGCTTCCTTCACCAGCTCCACCATACCTGGAGACATTTTTTCATATCACCCGCCCCTCTACCCAGCAGCGCAATGGGAGCACACAGAGGGTAAGGTGGGTGGCTCACAGGTGGCAGAGCTGCAGGGGAGCAGAGCACTCAGGCTGCTCCCCTCCCCCTCTTCACCTGCACTGAGGACATTTTTCACTTTACACACCCTTCTGCCAAGCAGCCCAATGGGAATGCTTTCTCCCATCCCTGTGTGGGGGAAGTAGGTTGCAACTGGCACTCAGTGGGGAGCATCACAAGGCACATGGTTTGGGGGGCATGGCACACAGTCTCTAACAAGTTTGCCTTCACTGGTATAAAGGATGGTCTGAGAGAAATGTTCAACTAAAAAAAAATTCAGTCATATAGTTAGACCAGTGATTCACAAAGTGGGTGCTACTGCCCCCTGGTGGGCGCTGCAGCAATCCAGGAGGGTGGTGATGGCCACAGGTGCATTTATCTTTCCTATTAATTGTTATTAAAATTAAAAAAAAATTAATTTCCAGGGGGTTAAGTAATATTTTTTTCTGGAAAGCGGGCAGTAGGCCAAAAAAGTTTGGGAACCACTAGAGGAGTGATAGAGAGACCTTCTGCTCCTTTGGTATCTATACAACACTCAGGGGATCAGAAGACAGTACGCAGCATGTTTTCTGGAACCTTTGTGGAATTTTTATGCTAAATCTTGGACAATGATTTCCCCCTCCAAAAAAAGAGAGTTGCTTGGGCTGTAATTTGAAACATCAGAGGGAGCATCATAAGTGTAGTCACTGACCTATTAGGCTACATATATTGAACAAGAGGGGCAATTATGATATCATGAATCAATTGAATAACCTCAGATTTTGCATTCTGAAGTCCGAAGCATACCTGTGATATTTAAGGTAAAGGCGAACACTGTTACCATATAAGTTTTTGCTCTCAGTGATATTTCATATGTCAAGATGATTAGAACGGTGTGTTAAAACAGCATCTTATAGTTTACGGAATAGGAGGATAATGATGTGAAAGATCAAAGCACTTAGTACAGTGCATGGCCCTTAGTAGGAACTATAAGAGCCAGCTATTCTTATTCTTATTATTAATTGCTATTAATTAGCTATTTGAATTTCAATTGATCATTTCTTTGAATATTTTATGTATAGAGTTAGGGCAAAATCAGTGAAAATTATTTAGAACTGTCATTGAATAAGTTATACAACACTCAGCATATTTTCATATATGAATGTCTTCTACTATTCATACTGATTAAGAGTAGCATGTACTTCCAGTGAGGAAATGCTTTTGTTCTTTAAATTGTACAGTTTTAATTATAAAATTAATATTGTTATAATATCATTATAAAATTATAAAAATCTGGTCAAATATACAATATATATAATCTATCATGATCATATATCATTTTAGCAACTCTAAACACTATTCTTTCTTCATATAAAGTTATAAAACACATATATACACATGCTTCTTGAGTAGTTGCCTGAAGAAATAGACAATCTTATGCAATTGACTTTTCTTAATAATGTCATTGGGTTGAATATGCCCACTAATAGACTTCCACATATAGATACATACAGATCTTCAATCAACAGTTATCACTGATAGCCAATTTTAATTTTTAGAATATGAATAAAAATCAAAGGATAGATAATTAACATCAAATTATTGTGATTACATATCTGTTCTACATTTTTTTAGTGATTGCTATTTCCAAGGATTTAGGAGCAAGGTGGCAGAATCTATGATTTGTTCCAAATGAGAAAAGAAATCAAACTGTTATATTTACATTAACATGCTATTTCTTCAGAACAAATGCTAGCATACAAATAACAAAGCATGCTCTTAGTATGCTTAACTAAAAACTGTTGGAGGCAAACCTTTTCTTCAAACAAAGATACCTTAAAAATCATCATCGTCAATGAAAATGACTTTGTCTATATTTGGAATTAATAATCAAAGAGCAGGTTTCTTTCCAATATCATAAAATTAGAACTTTATCATATCTTATCTTGACTCAAAATTATTTCACAAGTGTGAGTCTTTTACTCCAACTAGATTATAAACTTCTTCTGAACAGTGTTTCTAAAATATTTCTTTAAGCTTTACCAGAGAGACTGTGATACATATTGAGAGGATCCTCCCATGAAATTTTAACTGGCATTAGTTAAGGAGGAAAGGGAAGGGG
Organism: Gracilinanus agilis; assembly: GCF_016433145.1. Lineage (NCBI taxonomy): Eukaryota > Metazoa > Chordata > Mammalia > Didelphimorphia > Didelphidae > Gracilinanus > Gracilinanus agilis. The sequence goes on along the minus strand of NC_058130.1, from coordinate 119,853,005 downwards.
AAGGAATAAGAATTTATGAAGTGCTTAATAACTGCCATGCATTTAAAAATATTAATTCATTTGACGTGCCCAACAACCCGATGAGGTAGGTGCCATTTTACAACTCTTCTGATGTATTTTCACATCTTTTTTGAGGAAACTAAGAGCAGAAGTTAAGTGATTTACTTAGGGTCACATAGTACTTGAAGCTGGATTTGAACTTAGGTCTTCCTTACTCCAGTCTTACTCTTTTTGCTTTTCAACCTACTAGTCTCTGAACTTCTAAAGGACACTCAGTTAATAGAATAGGCTCATAGATTGGTGATGATTTCTAACTTTGAAGTTGAAACTATCTTAATGAGTTTAATTCTTTGAAAACTCAAAGACTTTAAAACAACCATATAGTTCTTTTTTTGTCTTAAAATATTTTATTTAATTAATTAATTTTGAATATTTTTCCATGGTTAAATGATTCATGTTCTTTCTCTACCCTCCTTCTACCCCACCTCCCATAGCCAAATTGCAATTCCACTGGGTTTTACATATGTCATTGATCAAGACCCATTTCCATATTATTAATATTTGCATTAGGGTGATTGTTTAGAGTCTACATCCCCAATCATATACCCATCATCCCATGTTTTCAAAGTAGTTGTTTTTCTTCTGTGTTTCTACTCCCACACTTCTTTTTCTAGATGTGGATAACGTTTTTTCTCATAAATCCCTCAGAGTTGTCCTGGGTCATTGCATTGCTGCTAGTACAGAAGTCCATTACATTCTATTTTACCACAGTGTATCAGTCTCTGTGTACAATGTTCTCCTGGTTCTGCTCCTTTCGGTCTGCATCAATTCCTGGAGGTCTTTCCAGTTCATACAGAATTCCTCCAGCTCATTATTTCTTTCAGCACAATAGTATTCCATCACCAACAGATACCACAATTTGTTCAGCCATTCCTCAATAGAAGGGCAGCCCCTCATTTTCCAGGTTTCTTTTGCCACCACAAAGAGCACAGTTATAAATATTTTTGTACAAGTCTTTTTTTATTACCTCTTTGGGGTATGAATCCAGCAGTGGTATGGTTGGATCAAAGGGCAGACAATCTTTTAAAGCCTTTTGGGCATACTTCCAAATTGCCATCCAGCATCCAACCATATAGTTCCAATCTACCTAAAGATAATAGCTCTTAGAAATTCCTAGCTTAGAGTCAAAAATACTTTACTTTAAACTTGGTTTCAGACACTTACTAACTCTGGGACACTGGGTAAGCCACTACATTTTCCTCATTTGTAAAATGGGGACAAAAATAGCACCTACCTCTCAGCATTGTTAGGATCAAATTAGATAATATTGTAACACACATTATAACACATAGTAAGCAATTTCTAAATATCAGTGATCATGTTGATGATGGTTTCTATGGCAGAAACACCTCAAAAAGGAGAAAACTTGGTGTTTGAAAATACTCTGAAAACACTGAACCATCAAAGCTCTTGTCTTTTGCCTGGTCCATTTCTTTGGTATGAAATTTTGCTGAATGTGGAACCTGCTCCTGGAAATTCACTCTGCTTCAATCAGGATTCCTGGATATGCTGTCCAGCACACAATAGTTTGAGAATATCTAAAAATAATGGGCATACACATCTATTTATTAAGGGAATAATTTATTTGTTTTGATTATTGTTTATCAGGTAAGCATGATATAGTTTTTAATTCATAGGAAAGAACATTTATTTGCCCATTGAAGGATAAGAAACTGACCTGTAATTTCCTTTGGAGAGAACTCCCAGAAGAGAAATCCTACTCTTCCAATGTAATTTCACACTTTCTTTGTCATTTGAAATCTTGAGTGTTTTATAAAACACTGAGTTACGTGGCTTGACCAGGATCATACAATCATGTCAATGGTAGGACATGAATAAGGATCTTGTTATCTGCAAGTTATCTATCCAGTCTTTCACATTATTTCTCTTGTCTGGCATTTAAAAGGCTTAAAAATGGAATGTTATTAATTTGATATTGCATTTTTCATTTAGTTTTTATTCTTTTTAAAAAAGTTCTCTGAAATAGTAAAGTATTTTAAAGTTAACAAAACTCATTTCCCATTCATTGAGGGAAAATAAAAAGATTATTTCTTCAGAGAGTGGTAGAAGGTATTGTGAGGTATAAAATGGAAAAAATTTAAATTCATTAAATCAAAAAGGTTTTGCTCAAATTAAATAATTGTAGCCAAGATTAAAAGAAAAGCAGTACATTGGGAGGGGAAAGAGGCTCTAATACAGGGGTTGGCAACCTTTTTGGCCGTGAGAGCCATAAACGCCATATTTTTTTAAAATTTTAAAACAGTGCCTGAAAAAAAATTGACTTTATAGCTCCTGCAGAAAGAGCCATATCTGGCCCTCAAAAGAGCCAGATATGGCTCTATTAGAGCAGGGGTTGGCAACGTATGGCTCTCAAGCCATATCTGGCTCTTTTGAGGGCCAGATATGGCTCTTTCTGCAGGAGCTATAAAGTCACTGTTACAGGAGCGTGCACTGTGAGCACTGTACGGCTCTCACGAAATTACATTTTAAAAAATATGGCGTTTATGGCTCTCACAATACCTTCTACCACTCATTTATTTGTAAATTCTTTTCCTATCCATAAATCTTATAGGTAACAAATCCCTATTCTAATTTGTTTATGATATCTCCCCTTATGCCTAGTTCATGTATCCATTTTGATCTTATTTGGTAAATGATGTATGATATTGGTCTATGTCTAGTTTTTGCCACATTGCTTTCCAATTTTCCCAACAACTTTTAACAAATAGTGGATTATTATTCCAAAAACTTGTATCTTTACTTTTGTCAAACACAAGGTTACTATAATCTTTTATGACTGCTTGCTATATGTCTGTCCTATTCCACTAATGCACTTTTTTTATTTGTTAGCCCATCCTGCATAATTCTGATAACTATTGCTTTATAATGCAGTTCAAAATCTGGTACTGTTCTAAAATTTTAATCCTGTATTCCTATTTGTGTAAGAGTAAAGCAATGGAAAATGAAACATGAGATTAAGGATTTGCATTAATTGTATCCATTACTAACAAAACAACTGAATAAGATTCAAGATAAAATCCATAAACTGTTTTGCACTAATACTGATCAAAGTGATCGTAGTAATGAGGCATTAGAACTTTATTAAAAAACATTTCTTTTTTTAATATAGGAGCTTTATATATTTTACTGCTAAGTATGCCAACTTTTGTGATCACCAGGTTTTAAAATTTTTAATTAAAGGTAGATATTAGCAATGGCAACATCTCTTCTTTCAGCCAAACTACAGAATGGAAAACAAATTAATTTCTCCAATTTTAGAGAGTAAGAAAAATCTTTCAAAATGTTTCCCTTAGCCAAGTAAAAGCTGTTCACATTTTATATTAGTACTGTATCAACACTATAAATTCATGTTTCTTTTCTCTTCATCAATAATGTTTTCTTCCCTACTCCAAGAGGTAACATTTCCAGTTTAATTTATATCTATGGTGAATACTATTGTGAATCATGGAAGGATTGGGTTCAAATTTTAGCATTATTCATAAGAATAAAGGGAACCCAATGTTGTAGTAACAATAACTTTTATTGAAAGAATTATAATCATGTTTCTAGCAGTTATGGAAAACCAGGATAATGGCTATGATGACTCTCCATCTTTACTAGCTCACCTGGCTAGATGGAGTCTTCAAGTATCCAATTAGGGCAGTTCTTTTTAGTGGTCTACCTTTTCATATATAGCCTAGAGATTTGCTTTATATAAGGGGTTTCCATTGGTCACTAAGCAGCTTCTCAGGTGATTAATATAATCTGGATTTAATCAGAGGCCATTGCTATACATGAAACTGAAAGATCATTTGGTATTTTCTCTCTCCTACATTGCCGACAAATAAGTGTACATACATATGTGTATTTGTATATGTGTATATATCTATCCTATCTATCTAAATACACATTGCATGTATTTCCCCAAATGGCCTTTCATCCAATGTTTGTGCCTTACTTAGTATCTTCTATCTAGGACAGCTATTACAGCTTTGGAAAGGTACTGAATCATCCTGAAATACATATATATATATATAAAGTGAGGACATTTTGTCCTATATATTCCATACTGAAAAAAGAGGCTCCTTAATTAGACTATCCCACAGTTCTTTGAAATAAAATAATTCTATTTTAGAAAATCATTTTTGTTTATTGCTTATGACACTGTCCATTTGTTTCTTTGTCAGCCAAAGTAGCATAGAGACTGTATATAAGCAAGTTAAGTTGCTTCCTCTATATAATTGCATGGTAGATGGGGTGAAAATATAAGTTCAAATGTTGGTTTAGGAATAACATGCATGCTCGGATTAGCTAGGGATTCTTTCTATATACCAAAGAATGCATGAATATAAATAATAATATGTGTATACTATATGAAAAAATGGGGATACAAAAAGAAAAGATAGTCCTTATTCTTAGAGGAACTCACATTCTCAAGGTAAAGACAACATATATAAGTTTTGGCCTCAAGTAAAATGGAAAGGTCTCATGATCCTTAGGATGCATGTCCAGGGGTAAAGCAGACTCTTCAACATCCTTTTCATTGAAAACATCATATTTGTTGCTTATATTGAGCCAATTAATAATGCAAAGATTTTTGGTAGTAGGAATATTTACTTCTGATTCTTCAAGAATTGTGGCAGTAGCAACTGTAATAATTGTTGTCAGGTTATATCTCCTTAGGAAGGTACTTCCCAGAATGATGGATGCATGGGTTGGGTTGGAAGCAAAATAAGCGGTCTGAAAGATATTTCCAGTCCAGGAGCTCTTGGGCTTATTTGTAAGTCCCTGACAATTGGTCAACATTTAGTTTTGATGATAATGAGGAAGGTGCGCACTCTCTTCCACAAGGATTCCTACTTTCACTGATGACTGTAGGACCTAAACTAGAAACTCGTTTGTTTAGAATTAAGAATTACGTTAAGAGCCATCTGAAATATGTCTAATTGTGATCTTCCATTAGTCTATCAAAACTAAGTCTGAGCTCATAGGAAGTGTTCAAATTTGGAGCACTGAAGCAAACTAATTAATTAATATTAAAAATAAGAAACATCTAATAGCTTAACCTTGTTGCCCAGACTGATTTTGCATTATCTAACATCATTATTATGACAAGAAATTTATGAACAGAACTTTGTTCTGTAAAACAACCTATGATCCAGATATAAGGTTTGAAATTCAAAATGTAATATGAAATCTTTGTTTCAATTCTATGGCAAAATTCTTTCATGGGAGCATTTTCTTAAATATGCCTGACCTTCACACTAGGTATCAAAAAGTGGTAGTCACATAGCCAAGTGTTGAACTTGACAGCAATAAATAAAATCCAAGGACTTACCGTGAATTTGATACCTCCAATAATTGTGTCCTATACAAAAACATTTTTAAAGATTTTCAAAATACTGTTTCCTTACTTGGGTTTGCATTATTTGATCTGAATCATTCTACTCAATTTACACTATAATTCAAAGCAAGAAGTGTAAAATTGACTTAGAGAGGAATCAAATTTCCATACCTTAGTATACCTATGTAAATATTTAGACATTTATGTTATAATATAAATATGATATACTTTCTAACTAAAATATACTTATGTTTTCATTGATTACAATCTTAATTTATGGATTAAATGTTAGTTATCCAAGGGAAAATATAAGAAACTATTTTAAATGTAATTTGATAGGCAAGTTTATTATTAAAATGTTTGGATTATCCAAGTTACTTCATTATATAATTTCTCAAAATGTTTAAGACTATTTTTCATATATATAAGAAGATAATGATATACTGAATGATTGTTTCTAAGTTGTTCACAATTAGTTCCTACTACATGAAAGGAATCCCTTCTATAATTACTATAGACTTGTCTTGGTGAACATATGGCATGTGTGCTGGAGGGTGCTACTCCTTCTCCCTCTCCACATGTGCCTGAGGACATTTCTCACATAACCCACACTTTGCCCAGCAATCCAATGGAAGTACTTCCTCCCTCCCCTGCCTGGGGTAAGGTTGGGGTGGGGGACTCACATGCACAATGAGGGTTGAAGTTTGGGTATTCAGTCTCTAAAAGTTTGCCATCACTGTTACAGACAATTCTTTGTAATATGCATCTTCAGATTTCTCAAGTACTTTATAAGACTTCCCCCTATGATTGTAGCTGACATTCTATCATAGCTCAGATGTCATAGAAATTGCTTTGAAAGAACACACTATGATGTGTGCTCTTGTTTACAAAGACATAGCCTTTTCTGATAGCTTTTATCAGATCTATCTGTTTTGAGGAACAGAGCCAAAGTCTTATATCAGATAGGAAAAATGGCTACTAAGAACTCTGATCTCCAATGTGTAACACTCCTCCAAACTGTAAATATTTAAATGTAAATAAGGGATGTGACTCTTCAGTAGTTGCATGTTGGGGAAGAGCTAAATGTACTAACAATATTACTACATGGTATAGTGGAATTTTGGAGTCAAAGGAATAAATTTTGGAGTCAAAGGAATTGAGTTCCATGATATATGCAAATGTTTTACCTCTTAGATCCCTGTTTTCCTCATCTATCAAACAGGTTGAGAGTAAAGGGGGTTGGATCAAATTCTGTTCTATCTCTAAGTCCTTAGATCCTTTTATCTCATCATTGAAAATAATATAAAATTTGTGCAAAGATAACACATGCAAAATATCAATATCCAATTCAAATCCAAAAATATATTCATAATCCTATAAGCGAAAGATAATTTCTAACTTGAAGGTGTTTATTCTCTAGATTTGGTGATATAAGACATTAGAAATAGTATAACATCATATAGCTAAACAGCAAATAAATTATAGATCGCAAGGGAAGGAATATTTCATAGTCTAATTGCTCTTTTTAACATTCTGTTCTTGAAATCTATTTGCTCACATTTTATACAGAAATATTTATTTTAAAATATAACTTAACATTTGTATAATTATCTAAACATTTCAACCATATTTCATACAATTATCTCTTTGCTGATGTCTTTACTACAGTAAGAAAGATGATTTAACTGATTTTTGAAGGTGAATTTCTGTCTTCTTTGTTAAGATTGATTGATATTTTATACAATTAAAAAACACTTCATACCTAGAATAACAACTATAGTGATAAATTTTATCTTGACAATATATTGCTTCACAAAAAAGTACTTTTTGGATTACAAAAGCCTCTAAGAAAAAGTGCTTATTTCTGACACTGAGTTATTAAACCAGGTGTCTCAAATAAGCATATATGCAACTGTTATAAACAAAAGATGGAAATTATATTTGTTTTGAATACTTCTGCACCATTTGAGTCTAGTCTATAAAGTTTAGGGTTATTAATTTTTAAAGATTTCTTCAAGACATAATTTGTCTTAAAATATTCAATGTTACTTTGTAAATCATGTCACTATGGTATATTAAAAATATGGAGAAATGTTTGAGGCAACAGCTTGAAACTTTTCTGTATTTCATGTCATTCTCTTCACAAAAAGGGGAACAAGAGAAATTAACAAGAAGAAATGGATCCTAAAAGTTTGAAAGCAATATAGGATATTACTGTAAATGGTCGAATAAAGCAAGAATTTACTAGAGCAAAAAGGGGAAGCATTTACTGAGGAATACAGAAAAAGAAGTTGGCATATGGAATTGTTTGTGCAGTAAATAATGGGATATGGTGAAATACTAAATATAAAGGGAAAGGATGATAATAAATAGAAGATAGGTCATGAGTCTTATTCCACAGGTAACAAGCAGTATGGCAACACTGTTGTGAGGGAATTAATTGCCAAGTAAACCTTTGAAAATAATGTTTAAGGAGACTACAAGGACTAATGTACTACAAAATTGCTCCCTAAATTCAGAAATCCAGCCAGAGAAACTTGAGAAACTCTGATATTAAATAAAAAATGTAATGGTTCTCTTAGATTTAACTAAAAATATAAAGAAAATGATCCGAAGAATGTCTTTTATGGGATATAACCATGATGTCAGTTGGGCAGGGAAGGTTGCAAAGGCAGCTGGGCTGTGGAAAGGTTTTCAGTGAATGGGAAATCTTTATTGTTAATCTACAGATCCATGGCTGGGCTGGAAGGGAATAATCTATTTGGGAAGTGAACAGATGTATGAAATTCAAAAGTAAAGTAGAACAAGAAAAGAGAATATGCTTAGATTGATTTTTACCTTGCTGGCACTGAATCTCTAGTGTTTATCAAATTGTAAGAACTTAATAAATGCTTTTCATTAATTCATTCATCCATCTATCCAGCCATCCATTCAATACAGAATTTTTATGAACCCTTAACCAATGACTTATCAGATTATACATGGATGGAACCAGATATTGAAAATGGCTCAATATAGCTTCCTTTGCTAAATTATTTTATAACACCTATCTGTATGCCTCTTTCAAGGGACAAATATATAATCAATATTACGTGGTAAAATATAATAAAAATTATTCATATAGAAATATGTTCCTTCTTTCCTTCTGTCCTTCCTTCCTTCCTTTCTTCTATCTATCAATAAACCATCAAAGTGGCATAAACGTAGGCACATACATTGTGGTTGTTCTATACAAGTAGGGCTTGGTGAATTGTGTATGTGTGTGTGTGTATAATATATGATATATCTTTTATTCAAGGATCTTAATATTTAAAAGTTAAAGAAAAAGTGGTTTGAATGAGAACTTCATCTGAAAGCCAACACGAACATTTTAGTTGAAAATGATTGCTCTTTGTGATATTATGTGTCTGTCTAAAAGAAAAGTCCCAAATAGATACTGTAGAGCCTGAAATATATAAGACATAAAGGTAAGTAATGAATCTCAAATTTGAGGAAATATAATATTTGTAACTTATTTTTGAAATAAGATTAAAATAGGCATATATTTACATATGTTTGGTTTTCTTTTTGTAATACTATGGGGAAATAGTTATCATGTGGTCAAACTATCTGTATACTACAGCCATGTTCACACAGGCTGAAACAGAAAAGTTGGAACCTCTTAATAATAGGGAATGGTCTAATTAAGGAAATGTAAGAGGGCAGGTATAAAATGTTTTTGAGTCATAAAGTGATTTATGGTTTTTTGGAGGTTTTTTTATTATACACATACACACATATACATACACATATAAAACTAGGAACATTATATACATATGTACCTACATATGAATATTGTAAGAGTTAAATTAGGAGTTTTGACAAAATAAGAGAGCAGCTTTTATTATCCCTTTAAGTCAGAGAAAAGAAAACTTCTAGCAGCTTTTAATTATTAACAATTTAGTTTTATTAAAATAGAAATAGTAAAAGAATATAGTAAAATGAATATAGTCAAGGAGAGAAACTTAGATAAGAGGCAGAGAAAGAAATTGCCTAATACCTAAATAGCTATCCTATAACAACCTATAACTGTCTATAATTGCGTATAACTGCCTATAACTGCCTTTAGAGGAAGTCCAGCTGATCACCCTTCAGCTCAGCTCACCAGATAGAATCACAATAAATTTCCCAACCACCAACTAACAATCAGCCACCATTCACCAACTAATCAACCCACACCACCAGCAACCAACCCCCGATGATCAACAACCACCTCCCAACCACCTCCCAACCCCAAAAAGTTCGAAAAGCCCCTTTCAGTCCTGTCCTGGCCTTTTATAAGTCCTTCTTTCCTCACTTTCTGTCTCTGGTTTCTACTTCCTTTTACTGATGGCTGATATATCTTTACACATCTCTATGGTAAAAGGACCCCAGTTAAATTAGAGAAAGGGATTAAGAATTCCCTTTTACAATACATACATCATGCACACACACACATATACATCAAGGATGTGTGACTAGACCCATGGTGATGAAATATAAAGGATTTTATCAAATGGCATGCTACCAAATGTCATGATTTCTATAACCTCTTCCCAGCTGCAATTCATCCCACTCTCTCTCATCCCTCTCCCTCAAGCAATGGACTTCTCAGCAATAGTTTCCTGAGTCAGCATCCATAAGAATAGTGCCCTTGGATCTCCTTGCTCCCAAGCACACCCTTTTTCCCCACCCAAGAGCACTGTGCCAGGAGGTTTTGTGTCCTAACTTCAGTTTGTCTTATTGCTTGAACTATTTTTGTGGTGCTTGCATTGGACACTTGAATTTCTAGTAAGAAGACATCACCAGAGAGAAATGTAACATAAAAATAAAATAACAATCTCTTGCTTATTAATTTAAAATTTACCCTAACCTTAGTATGGGTTTTTAAATGAGCAAGGTGTTAAAAATTAGTATACACAAATAATTCTGACAACTGTAACAAAAGAACTAGATCCTGGAATTTTGAAGTCCTATTAGATAGCAATCCTGCCATGTTTGGGCATGGTATTTTAAAATAAAGATATTTAATTTGGAGAAAACAATACTGGAAATGTCATCAACTTCAGAAGGGAAAGTAGGGGGAAGGGTAAATAAAGAGGTCAAACCCAAATTGCTGTTTTTTTTATTTTGTGAGAGATATAACATATGTTCATGTGAACTGTAGATAATAGTCAGTCCACAATGAAATGCTCATGTAGAAGATATATATCCTTAGAATACAGTCACATATGCCAAGGAATTAATGAAATCCACAGCATAATTTTTCTACCTTGTGGAACTATCTGATAAAGTAATGTCTGATGATAAATTGAGTTTATGGTGAACTGCTAGATTCAATCTATGGTTGTAAATCTCCTAAGCTAACCCCTTATAGCACACAAGCCAAAGTCAATGTAATGTATACTAGCTGTCACTTGAATCAAATCCAACCTGACATCACAGAGTCCCCTCCAACCTGTGAAATTTTATTTTAAATGAAGTCACAAATAGTACACAATAAAATAAGGACCTGGCAAAATTCTACATAAAATAATTGAAATTGTATTTCAAATATAAAATCATTTCAACATATTTCAACTTATACTCTAAAACTTTATTACTTTGCCTCTCATATGTTTCTATGTGGGATGTAGTTTGATATTATCAAATTAAACATTATTTTGTATCAGGTAGCTTTTTAAAGTGTTGTGCTTCTGTCTTCCCACTTGGAAATTGCTTTCATTACTAATATCTATTCATTGCTAAGTATTATATTATTCCATAAAGTAACTCCACCTAGGAAATATAAATTGGAATAACAGAGAATTATTTACTAAAAGCATAAGCCTGTATGAAGGTTTCTTACAAGTCTTTATGATCAATGTAGGATTTTTTATCACTTCACCCACCTTAGGATTCGTTAAGCTTAATTTAATTCTGTGTATGAAGCATCACTATGTTCTGGACTTAGCTGTAATGGAGTCACTTAAAATGAATTAATGTGTCCAGTTCACATAATTTAAATAGAAGTCAAGGGTTAGCAATTATCTGGTGGCAACATAACCCCACACGTTTTCCTTCTTGACTTCACTGACAGAAAAATTTAACAACAAATTTTCAGTATAATTGTAGTTATAAGTCCATCTAAGATGCCTAATAGCATCTGGTTCTATTGCATACCATCTTCTTTTTTAAACCCTTACCTTCCATCTCAGAATCAATACTGTGTATTGGTTCCAAGGCAAAAGAGCAGTAAAGGCTAGGCAATGGGGGTTAAGTGACTTGTCCAGGGTCACACAGCTAGGAAGTGTCTGAGACCAGATTGGAACCCAGGAAATCTCTGAGTCTGATTCTCATTCCACCCAGCTTTTTCGCTATCCTTCCTCCAACCTTTGAATGCTTTCAATGGAGTCTATCTTATTTCATGTTGGGTTTTAACTTTTTAAATACCTTAAATTCTGCATTGTGCTAAGCACTAGAAAAGGTGTACTTTTTAACAATCAGGATCCATACATTTTAAAATAAAATATACTTGTCTGCTTTAGTGAAATGTTGCAGTTTATTTATTTGTGGACATGGTAGAAAGATAGCACACTTGATTTTTTTTAATTTTGATTTTTAAATATTTCTCCACTTTCACATGATTGATTTTCTTTCCCTCCCCTCTTCTCTCTCCCATCCTAGAGCCAACAAGCAATTCCACTGGGTTGTACAAATGTTATCACTTGATACCTATTTCCATATTATTGATTTTTGTTATATAGAAATCTTTTAAAGCCCAAACTCCAAATCACATACCCATATATACAAGGGTTAAGTGATATCATATGTTTTGCTTTTGCATTTCTACTCCAATGGTTCTTTCTCTCAATTCTTTCCCAAAAGTACTTCAGGAGTATCCTGGCTTGTTGCACTGCTACCAGTAGCAAAGTCTATTACATTGTATTGTTCCACAATGTTTCACTTTCTGTGTACAATACTCTCCTGATTCTGCTCATTACACTCTGCATCACTTCATTGAGGTTCTCCCAGTTCATATAGAAATCTTCCAGGTCATTATTCCTTACAGCACAATAGTATTCCATTACCATCATATACCACAATTTGTTCAGCTATTCCCCAATCAAGGGACACCCCCTCAATTTTCAGTTTTTTGCCCTCAATAAGTACCATACTTGTTTTTTAAAGAATGTCATTATAAGAAAACTTGATATACTAGTTGCCTTATAAATTTTAATATCCTAGAAAATTTTATATTCTTTCATGTCAAACTATTTTTGCAATATTCTTTGTAGATTTGTTGAGTGCTTTATTTCAAAGATAATAATAATTTACAATAAATATATTTAGGAAGCCAGTTTGCCTAGAATTAACTATATGAAATAAGTTCTAGTTTAAACTGTTAGTGCGTTTATTTCCTTCATAAATTTTTTCCTTTTATAAGCAACATATGTCTTTTTTTTTGCAACATGAAAAACATGGAAATATGTATTCTATGATAGCATATGTATAAACAATATCATATTAAGTATATCATATTAGCTGCTATCTCAGGGAAGAGGAATCAAAAGGAAACAGAGAACATGGATCACAGAAAATCAGGAAATGATTATAAAACACTATCTACATATAATATGGAGAAGAAAAATACAATAAAAATTTTAAAAATTAAATATTTTGTAAACTCTAAAACATCTTAAAAATTCAAGCTATTATCATAATTATAATTAACATAAATGGAAGTAGACCATCAATAAATGACCCATACATGTTTAGAAACAGAGCCAAGCACACTATATATATATATATATATATATATATATATATATATATATATATATATAT